>NC_086317.1:199487953-199785453 GCF_036172605.1 Pelobates fuscus | reverse complement strand
ATAGAGACACATTGGGGCGCTGGGGAGGGGCTATAGAGACACATTGGGGCGCTGGGGAGGGGCTATAGAGACACATGGGGGGCTGGGGAGGGGCTATAGAGACACATGGGGGGGGCTGGGGAGGGGCTACAGAGACACATGGGGGGCTGGGGAGAGGGCTACAGAGACACATGGGGGCTGGGGAGAGGGCTACAGAGACACATGGGGGCTGGGGAGGGGCTACAGAGACACATGGGGGCTGGGGAGGGGCTATAGAGACACATAGGGCTGGGGAGGGGCTATAGGGACACAGGGGCTGGGGAGGGGCTATAGGGACACATAGGGGCTGGGGAGGGGCTATAGGGACACATAGGGGCTGGGGAGGGGCTATAGGGACACAGGGGCTGGGGAGGGGCTATAGGGACACATAGGGGCTGGGGAGGGGCTATAGGGACACATAGGGGCTGGGGAGGGGCTATAGAGACAGGGGCTGGGGAGGGGCTATAGGGACACATAGGGGCTGGGGAGGGGGCTATAGGGACACATAGGGGCTGGGGAGGGGGCTATAGGGACACATAGGGGCTGGGGAGGGGGCTATAGGGACACATAGGGGCTGGGGAGGGGGCTATAGGGACACATAGGGGCTGGGGAGGGGGCTATAGGGACACATAGGGGCTGGGGAGGGGGCTATAGGGACACATAGGGGCTGGGGAGGGGGCTATAGGGACACATAGGGGCTGGGGAGGGGGCTATAGGGACACATAGGGGCTGGGGAGGGGGCTATAGGAACACATGGAGGGCTAGAAGGGGGTTATATGGACACATGAAGGGCTGGGAGGGGAGTATAGGGACACATGGAGGGCTGGGAGGGGAGTATAGGGACACATGGAGGGCTGGGAGGGGAGTATAGGGACACATGGAGGGCTGGGAGAGAGGGTTAATAGGACACATGGAGGGCTAGGTGCTAATGGGATACATGTGGGGATGCTGCTGAGACACATGGGAGGACTAATAAGACACACAGGGCTGGGAGTGGGCTAATGAGACACATGGAGGGCTGGGAGGCTAATGGGACACATTGGGGGGGGGGGGGGGGGCTAATGAGACACATATGAGGCTGTGAGGGAGCTAATGGGACAAAAAGCAGACTGATGAGATACATGGAGGGGCTTGGGGGCTAATGAGACACCTGGAGGGCTAGGGGGTAATGAGACATATGGAGGCACAGGGGAGTAAAAAGACACAGTCTGTGGAGAAAAAAGACACGGAGCGGTCTGGGGAGAAAGAGACAGATGGGCTGAGAAAGACATACAGAGGGACTGGTGAAGGGGAGAAAGAGACACACATAAGTGCTGCCTTTTCACTAGGAATCTAAAAGTAGTTCAGTGATAATAATAGCAACTCCTGTAAGCAATTTAAAACCTAATTAAAACATAAATAAAGCTTGATTCTGAGAGCAATCACTGTTCTAATATAGCATCCATGATGATTACAATAAAAAAAAAAATACTGAGAAGAAAGATTACACTTTTGTTCCAGGACCATCATTTTGGCACACCAGTCAATCTGGTCTTGCAACACAAAGATTCTAAAATGCCAGCTTCTCCCTCAAGCTCTAGCATTGAAACTTGCATGTCCCTCCCTACTTGATAATCACAGTTCTATTGAATTCCACACAAAAAGGCCTCCATCGAAAGTTTACCTCATTCTGCCAGAGAAGATTTTAGTTCACATGTCAATATTAAACATTAGAATGTGCTCTCCCATTAAAAGAGCTTACAGGCTTTCAAACCATTTCAACTATTATTTTCTAAATCGCAGCTTCACTGTATTTAAATCTTATTATTTTTACATACAGAGAAGAAAGGTGAACTGCAATATAACTTTTCCTATTACACACATCAGATGCAAAGGGTCCTGAAGCCAACCACTGCTTTGATAAGGCACAGAAGAATCAGTGGTAATACAACCACCAGCACACCACCTAGTGGTGGCCCTTGCTGTGATTTCAAGATTTTGTTCATGGACAATCTCCAGTGTTCTTTTGTCTTATGACAATCCGTTATGGAGTTTCAAACTTTAGATGTAGGAATATGCAAGTCATATGATTCACTGGTGTATTAGAATGCACATAATGTTCTGTTAGAACATTGCCCATCGAATATTGATTAAAAGAGCTATCACTACATAATGCTACTTCAAAAATGTCTTCACCGGAAACCGTGGACACAAAACTCTCTTTGCAAACTTATCAGAAACTACTGCAGGGCACAGAAAACCAGTCAATCTAAATTTAAATATAGTACTCATTCTTGGTGAGTAGACCAGATTAATATGAAGATGGCAACATATAGTAAAGGGACACTGTAGTCACTACAACCATTCCATCTCTGTGAATTGGCTATAGTGCTTGGAGTCCACAGGCACTGTCCCTCCATTCAGTTAACAGTTTAACACCAAACATGGGTCCCTGGTCACACCGAGCCTGGTCCCCTACTGGAGGTGTGGCTAAGGTAGAGATTACACACTTTCTTGTAATTATACCCATTTATACCTACAATGAGAGTTCAGATAGGCTAAAATCAGTCAGCTGACACTCTCATCCAATCACACTTACCCATTGCTGTTCATGCCAGTACTTCCTCATTAGCCCAAGCAGTACAGGCCCTGGGGACTTTCATTTAGTATGCAACCATAAAAACAATTAAAGGGGGCATGGCTAACCGCCGCACAAGATGGACGCTTAATCCCTAGCTCCGGTGTTTGAACTCCCAATCCATTACAATCCCTGCATACAGAACAAGGAAAACTAAAGTACAGAAATGATTTGCCAGCATAAAAGCAAGTAGGGCTGAAAAATGTAACTTCTTTGCCCAAAAATCACAATTTGTGACTGCGGGCCTCAACGGCTTGGAAGATAGAATCCAGATGCCCGACACAGATGCAACCAACAACAGAGATATGCTAACCACGAGCTGTCTCACGCAGGTCATCGACACTGAACTCTTCACGGCACACAATGACCTGGTGAGCCCCGTGAAAAACCTAGAGAAAAAACTGGAATACACAGAGGTAAAATTAGTTGACCTAGAAGACAGAGCGAGGCACAGAAATCTCCGCTTATGGGGGGTGCCTGGGTCTGTACTCCCAGTGGATCTACTGCACATGCTGTTCTGGCTGACATGCTGTTGGTAGACAGAGTACATTGAGTCCCACGCCCTGATGCCATACCCAGGCATGTGCTACTTCGACCACCCTACCAACATATTAAAGAATATGTTCTTCGAGACAGCAGAAACAAGGCCAAGCCACCAGAAGATCACCCCTATGGTGAAGATATTTGCCGAACGCTCCACAAGCGGAAATACTTTGCACCTGTTGTGGAGGCCCTGCAAGCGAACGGCATCCGCTACAGATGGGAATTCCCAGCTAAAAGGCTGGTTATCAGAGAAGGGGGAATAAAGGCCATACAGTCCCCAGAAGATAGCATGCGCAAGCTGCACACATGGGCAAATGCTATCCAAAAAGAAGAGACTCTGGCTAGAATAAAACAAGATACCCAGCGGCCGCTGACCATACCCTGACCGAACAAAGCGGGAAAAAGCCTTAGCTTCAATACTACGCCAAAAACACGCCCATTAAAAAAAATTCCACACTTTCTGACGTCCACGGGAAATAAGTTATTAAATTCACTGGATGTCAACAATGCTATGGCAGAATTCTATAGAGCACTTTATAATCTGCAGACAGATACCGCGACGCACCAACCCACAAACCAGGAAATACAGAAATTCTTCTCCCAAATCAAGCTTCCCTCTCTAACTTAGCTGCAATGTGAGACCCTTCAATCCCCAATTTCCCTTCAGGAACTCACATGAACAATACATTCTCCCACCCCCCGGGGAAATCACCCGGCTTCACAAACTATTATTACAAAACATTCACCTCGATCCTAGCCCCCCAATTACTGAAGACCCTCAACCATATCATTGATACGGGCACCACACCACCAGAGATGTTACTGGCCCATATTGCTACACTCCCGAAATCTGGTAAACCCCCCTAACAAACCTCAAAAGCTGCACCCTATAACTCTACTGAATACAGACACCAAGCTCCTGACAAAAATATATGCCAACAGACTATCAAACATGGTCCCCATTATAATACACGTGGTTCAAATGGGGTTTGTGGCCGGTAGACAGGGAGCAGATAGGACAAGGAAACTTCTAAGCCTGTATAAGGTACACGCGACGTGAGGAGGCCCAGTGTATTCATCTCTCTAGAAGCTTTTGATAGACTGCACTGGCAGTCTATGTGTCTGCCCTTTATTTTAAACCATCCACCTGAGTAGCAAACCGTGGAATCTCGTCCTCTGAGTTTGAAATCACCAATGGTACAAAGCGCATCTCATATGGGATAACTGGAATACAAGTGGGATCCCAATAGGTGACAAAGAATATAAAATTACAATGTTTGCAGACGATATCACGTTGTCCTTCACAAACCCTGACATTAAGCTGCTAAATTTTCACAATCTCCTCAAACAATGCAGCGACTGCTCTTATTGCAAATTAAACATCAAGAAGGGGCAGGCAATGGGCATACATATGCCCCCTGCGCTTTCACAAAAATTGCACCACACCTATTCCTGGGCATAACACTAACAACCAATTGCCAGGGCCTGTTACACACAAATTACAGCAAACTATATAAAACCACAAAACACCAACTTCTCAGCTGGAAAAGGTGCATAGCAGCAGTGAAAATGCTCCTCCTTCCTAAACTCTATATCTGGTATCTGGTCCCCGCCAGACTGAAATATATAAACCCAGGTACCGCAGGTGTCTGACACAACCATGTACCATGTCTGGTGGTTGTATCCTCAATTGTGCATTCCGCACAAGTGGTATTGCGCAGAGACATATTTACTACAACTCCAGTAGGCATAACAAACTTCAAACAATACTTGATATACCACAACTATGGCATGTATACCAACTGCAGATACTTCAAAGAAATATGAAATTATGACTCGGAAAAGGATACTCCCAAAGAGCTTCTGGAAAGAAGCTTGGGATCTTTGGGTAACACACACAAATTTCACTTCCCTACCACTTGGTCCAACACAATGGTAAATTGCTTGACATAACACCGCAAATGTCTAAAGCTAGATGACCCCTACCCGTGTTCATGTGAAAGCCTATGTGCCAGCTTAGATATTCCACTCAAGACTCTACCTATGATCCATTTATGCATGGGTCAAGTCTTGGGGAAAAAAGTGTGGGAACTCACCCAAGATCCACCCCCCCCCCCCCCCCAACATTTTTTTTTTTTTTTAAAGTGCCAGTTTACAAAGACAACTCCAAAATTCACATGCAATAAACAAAAAAATATATATAGAAGATATATATAGAATATAGAACAAATATAAAACACTCTCCCAGCCAGTCTCCATGTCAGTGTCCTGTCTCCCAGTCCCTCCCTTTCCCTTTCACCATGGCATCCCAGCCTAACCCTCCTGAGATGCCATAACATATACAGTGCCCACCCCCCAAGACTGTTCGTACAGCCCACCGGCCTAAGTCAGTACCATATTATGAATGAGGTTTTGGTTGGCGGCCGACTAGTTCCATGTGCAGTCGCACAGCTCTTCTTGCGTCCGGGCGGTCTGCAAAGAGCAGGTCCTCAGGGCCAGTGCAATGATTTTTGGCTACACGGGCAAATATGCATTGTGCCCCCCCCCCCATGTGTATGTATATATTTCTGTCTGTCTGTATATATGTATCTGTATGTATATGTATGTATTTCAGTATGTATATGTCTGTATGCATGTATGTCCTTATGTGTGTGTCTATATGTATGTTAGTATATCTGTTTCAGTATGTGTGTGTATCAGTGTCCTTTTTGTATCAGTGCGTGTGTTTTTGTGTGTGTATCCTTGTGGGCAGGGTTTGGAGGCGGGACTTGAAGTTGGGCTTGGAGGCAGGTCCCCGGGGGCCCAGATCTTGAGCAGTGTTACGGGACCCTAAATTTCTGATGGCGGCCCTGTGAATGTGTTATCCCTGTGTGTATTACACCTCCTTTAGTATATTATATCCTACTTAGGAGTAGTATAGCGGAATACAGGCAGTATTGTGGGGAGGGGGGGATAGGGACTTTAGCAAGGGTGGAATAGGGGCAGTATTGTGGGGGGTTGGGGCTTTAAATTGTGGGGGGATAGGGGCAGTATTATGAGGGATTAGGGTGTTAGTGGTAGGGTTAGAAACAGTATTGTGGAGAATGAAGCTTCAGTGTGGTGGGATATGGGCAGTATTGTGTGGGACAGGGGCATTAGTGAGGGGATAGGAACAGTATTGTGGGGAATTGAGTCAATGGTGGGTGGAAGATAGGAACAATATTGTGGGATTTTTGTTCCTAAATAGGAACATAAAAACCCCAAAAACAAGATCTTAAAAGGTAGTTAAGCTTGAAAAAAATCAAGCTAAATTAATGCAGTTCATTTATCAATGGACTTTGGATTGGGCTCCATGGAGCCATCTTTTTGACTGTGCTCAATGTTACCATGGGTGATATCATCCTATCCCATATACGAAAGTATAATAAAATAGTCATAGATACAAAGGAACAGATCACTCTTCCCATGAGTTTATAATTATGCATTTGCAATTTTATATTTTGTTTACAGTCTAAACTATAACAATTCTCACATGGATAATTTTTATGAGATTTCATGTATGGGCACTTACCCAGCCAACATGGTATACAGAAGGATGCCCAAGCTCCATATGTCACAGCCCTCGTCATAACCTTGTCGCTTCAACACCTGTAATGAGTACATGTTGTAATGTCTGCTTTAAGTTATATCCAATTGCTCGCTCTGCAAGACTAACAGATTCAACCAACCCATCATAACTTGTTTTGCATCCACAATCCACTTATGACAACCATTACCTCTGGGGCCACAAAGTTAGCTGTATAACAAGGAGTCATAAGTAGTCCATTCTCAGCCCGCAGTTGCTTTGCAAATCCGAAGTCACATATCCTAATAGATTCTGGGTTACCAGATTCGTCAACATAGAGAATGTTACTGGGCTTTAGATCTCTGTGAACAACCTGCAACACATGTAAAAGAAATATGTCACATGCAAATGTACAGAACTAGTAAATTAGACAGTGGTGCAAAAGGTTGCTATTTAAGACTGGATGATGTAAAATGAGGATTGACAATAAAAGATAGACTCACCCCTTGGGAGTGCAAATATTCCACAGTCTTGCAAATAGTCAAAAGGACGGCACTGGCTTCACGTTCAGAGAAGAATTTTTGACGCAGGATTCTGTCCAGTAACTCCCCTCCTCGCATAAGTTCAGTCACCATGTAGACGCGGTTCCCTTCTTCATAAACCTGACAATGGAGAGCATTACATGTTTTGTAATTCTACATTAAAGGTAATCAGAATCAAGCTAATGTATGCATTCTGTCTGATATAATATGCAGACTTTGGAGAAATAAAAGTAAAAACAATGGTGCAAATTTCCACCATGAATAAGAGTCTCTATCAAAAAAATTACTCACAGAATAAAAAGATAAATATATAGTCTAATTCAAAGTGTTTGAGAAGGGTTTTACCATTTACCTAGGGCCTCCCAGGTGTGGGTTGTCTCCTGTGTAACAGGAGCTTCCATTAGCTCTACTGAGTCAAGTCCTGCGGTGCAAGGCCAGCTTTCAGAAGCTGCTGCTCCACGGTAATGCTGCAGACCAATAAGCCAGGCCTGTACTGCTGGCCTTAGCTTTGTAGAGCTAATATAACTCCTACTCCATGGGAGGAGGTGACTCGTGGAAACAAGGTAAGTTGTCAAACCATTCTTAAACTACTGGATTACTTACCGTGGCACCATAAACAGTACAGTGACCTGTAGTGGTTATAGCTCAAGGAGTGTTCCTTTAACATAAGCCTTGGAATATTGTTTTTGATTGACAAAAAGGGAGCTGAATGGTGGACATTACAGAGACCATGTCAGGTAGCACAACTAAATAGAACTAATCAGTGGATGGAGCACAACTAAATAGAACTAATCAGTGGATGGAGAGCAATCATTTTTATTATTATTCTGGCACTGACACTACGCATTACCAATAAATCCATGCTCCATTCTAGGTCCTTAATTATGGGAGCACATATCTGGTTGGATGAAACATAAGATAGAGGCCCTACCTATTTATATGCAACGGTACACTATAAGTGAATAAGCACTATGTACTCACATCTTTCAGTGTGATAATGTTAGGATGTTGACCATATCTCCGCAAGATTTCAATTTCCTCTGAAGGATCTCTCTTGGACTTGTCTATAACCTGCAATAAGAGATGGTACAGGTAAGAAATGTACAACAATGATCTCTTGATATTATAAATAAAAGTAGTGAAATAAATAGTTTCTCAAATAAAAAAAATTTCCTAGGTGGGAAGAGCCAGAAAGAAAGATACATTTTAGTAAACATTTTTAGAAAAAAAATACATTAAACTATGCAGATTATTATACATTTCCTGCTCACTTTCACAGCATACTCCATGTTGGTACCCTTGTGAATGCATCTTTTGCACACAGAAAATGAGCCAACGCCGATTGTCTCACGCACATTGTATACGTCACTGAACAGAACATTTTTGCTGCAAACCTTCAAAAAGAAAAAGAAAAATCAGCTGAGAGAACCATGATGATGTAGGCATGAGAGCCTCAACAACGAAAAAAAGGACCTTCCTTGGTAACTTTTTTCACATGCTTACATATCAGTTAAAATGTCACATTAGTGGGAAAGGGATGTCAGAGATAAAAGTATGAAGGGGAAAAAAAGTCTTAAACAACCTTACCTTTGGTAAAGACAGCATTGTAGAACCAACTGGGGATCGCTTATTCTCCTGGTCAAGAGTTGGAGCCACAAAACTGAATCCACGAAACAGCTGGTGGGCTCCTGCACTGGGGGGTATTCCAGGAGAGTCTGTGGGTAACAAGGTACATGAAGCAGCTGGTCAGCACTGAGGTACAATATAACATATTACAATCCCGTTCCCATCATCAAGTTCTATCTACCTTCCCAAATACAAACCTTTTGGCGTTCGTGAAGTGAACTCTGTGTCAAAGTAATACGTGTCCTCTGGCTGAGTAACTGCTGGTTTGAAAGGTGGGCTAAGCTCCCTACGATACAGTCTCTGAAGGAAACATGGATAAAGCAATAAGTCATGAGAGTAGAACATAAAGAACTAGTTGTAGCTATGCCATAATGTTTTATTATTGCCTCCACACAACAGCAAATCCTCTATTAGCACTTAACCAGGGGCATGTGAAAACAGAATGGCTCCCACCTCAAATGGTTATTAAAGAAATCATTATTATGCATAAAGATAAGAATTTCAAACAATACTAAAAGTAAGTGATAGTTACATCAACAGTCACAAACTGTGTTGCCTTCAATACAGTATTAGGCAAGAAAAGCAGTTTGGGATCCCCCAACATTTCAAATAACTGAGAATAACCAATGGAATAAAACATGTATTTTTCATGTTTATAACTGTATAAAATTTGTTCATTATTAATATTATTTGTATTTATATAGCGCCAACTAATTCCGCAGTGCTTTTTTATAAACATCATCAGGCTTGTTCATTATTACAGTATGAATAGTCAAGATTTCAAAGTGAATTTAACATTTTAGGCCCCCCCCAAAAACTAAAAACTGAAAATACAGGCTACTTTATCCCAATTCATCAGTTTTTACCTAAAATTGGAAAATCAGTTTCAATTCAAGGCAATACACACTTTAAAGGATCACTATAGAGTCAGGAACACAAACGTATTCCTGACCCAATAGTGTTAACACCACCATCTAGCCCCTCTGGGCGCCTCATGCCTCCATTAATATATAGAAAAATCTTACTGTATTCAAGCATGAAGCTGTAACTTTGCAAGCTATTTGCCTAAAAAAAAAAAAAAAAAAAAAAACAAGCAGTCTTCTGACATCATCAGAAGTGGTGGCCTGATCCAATCACAATGCATGGCCAGGGGAAGCAGTGAATCCTCTGTGTGTAAAAGGCAAGCTGTCTATTTTCGGCAGATTTGACCCTTTTTCGGCCGAAAAGTGATAGGCCCATTTTCGGCAGCCGAAAGTTCGTTGCATACCAAAAGGATTCTATGCTCACATGGAAAGGAATTAAGTACCCAGTGAAGACACAGCAGACCAAAGATCAACTTATATCACAAAATGAAAACTACACCAGAAATACAACTAATATACAGTTTAAACATGTGAAAATGTTGCAAGATTGCACGAAGAAAAATGAAACAGATGGAGGGAAGAAGAGCAATGGAGATAAAAATCACTACAGTAAGATGATATATGGACAATCAGAGCGGATACCTGGATGCAAAGTTATTGGGAGCCAAGTCAAATGTAGCTAGAAACTGTAGAAGAAGGGGAAACATGTCTGACTCAATGTTAAAAAGGGGTTCTGATGAGCAACTTCATTTAACAATAGTACAGTTATTTTAATCAATGATTTAAGTAATAAAGCATAATAATGTTAATATGTTAGAGCAGGGTTAGGCAACCTACGGCACTCAAGGTGTCTTTGCACGGCACTCAAGACTGCTAGAGCCAAACAGGCTCTGGCCTATAAGGAGTCCCAGTGAAACTTCAGATATCTGCTAATACGAAAAGGTGGTGAAGGACAATCCTCAATTTATGCATTGCAGCACATAGAGGAAGTGATCTCAGATCACTTCCTCCCAGCACTTGTGAATGGGAATCCACACTGTAGTAGAGCAGCCTGCAGCTGTTGTTACTGCTCCTGTCCTTGACCTGTACCTGGCCAGCCTGGTCCCCACTGGAACCCAGGGAAGCCACCCACACTGCTAGATATACATGGAAATGCAGAATAACCCTCCCCTCATACAAATAATACGAACAGCCCACACGCAAACATACACACAATCCGCACAAACATAACCCGCTAACAATCCACATACATGCACACAACCCAACATGCAATACCCCAAACAGCCCCACATATACACACCCTACCAAACACACAATGTGACATATCCATCCACACACAATTCCACAAGCAGCCCTCATACACATCCCACATTCATATGTATCATACACGATACCACAAACTACTAATGAACATGTGCAATATAATAGCACATATACGCACAAATACAATGATACAAAGCAATTACAGTAAAAATAACAAGCAGAATACGGCAGCATACACACCTCAATTTAAAAAAATAGGACCGGCACGCTACGGGACATCACATTCCTATATCGGCACAGTGCTACTAAAAGGTTGCCTACCCCTGTGTTAGAGGGACCACTAGGGGCAGTATGTAGGATTAATTTTCATAACATGGCTTCCTTATTCCATGTGCTTCTGGCAGTGACATCAGAGGCCAGCCTAATCTGAAGAAGTTACCTGCCATAAAACATTCCACTGGGAATAAAAAGCAGGAGTAATAGTTAATCACTCGCTTTACTGTGCCCAGGAGGTAGACCGTAAGCGCCCTCTCTTCTTAGCCGTAGCCAAGAGCTATATGCAAGTTATATGTTGTAGTTTGTTCATTTTCTGTATTGGATTGTAATTCATTGTTACTGCTACAATTTGCTATAGCTTGTTACTTGCTATAATTATTGAAGTAAATTGACATTTAATATTACAACATTTCATGTATTTTCTATCACATATTAGACAATAATACCAAGAAATATAAAAAAAATACGTTTTAAATTATTATTTAATTATTGTATATTGATAAAAAATATTAATATTCATATTTAAGCCACAGCAATAAGCAAGTATGTTAGAAACATACATTCATTATAAAATACTGATCAAGACTGTGTTGGAACTTCAATAAAATACAGGCATACGATAAGATTAAAGGACCACTATAGTGCCAGGAAAACATACTCGTTTTCCTGGCACTATAGTGCCCTGAGGGTGCCACCACCCTCAGGGTCCCCCTCCCACCAGGCTGGATGGAGTGGAAAGGGTTAAACTTACCTCTTTTTCCAGCGCCGGGCGGGGAGCTCTCCTCCTCCTCCTCCTCTCCGCCTCCTTGGCTGAATGCGCATGCGCGGCAGGAGCCGCGCGCGCATTCAGCCAGTCTCATAGGAAAGCATTTACAATGCTTTCCTATGGACGCTGGCGTCTTCTCACTGTGATAAGCACGCAAGCGCCTCTAGCGGCTGTCAATGAGACAGCCACTAGAGGCTGGCTTAACCCGAATATAAACATAGCAGTTTCTCTGAAACTGCTATGTTTATATAAAAAAGGGTTAACCCTAGCTGGACCAGGCACCCAGACGACTTCATTAAGCTGACGTGGTCTGGGTGCCTATAGTGGTCCTTTAAGTAGAGACTTCTGTTTTTAAAGGGCATAGTTCTGCCATCAACTTTTCTCCAATCCCAGCAGCCAGCACAAATGACATTTGTAGTAGTCAGGCTTTGTCTAGGTCTCACATGTGCAAGAGTACAGCAGTGATGTGGCTCATGGCAACTAAAGCACCACTGAAGAGGACCTGCTGAAGATGGCAGCGACTGCAAGGGACAGCTTGAGGTAAGACTTATCTTCCCCTGTGGACGCTGGACCCACACCAGATCTATTACTTGTAGGGGTCTTTGCAAAATAATCACACAAGACAGTAGGTGGAGCTGTTTCATTATAGGATAATGTACAGTTTGCAACGGTTTCCTTGCCACGTTATGATTAACAGTCTAGTTTCTGTACTTCTGATTTAATTCAGATTTATTTTTACCAATAAATCTTAAAAGTCCTCCTTTCATTTTGAATCCATAATCAACACAATCTCCTAAATCGAAACAATGACCTACATTAAAATCTAGAGTCAGTAACCATTTGATAATGCTTTCAGACTTTTAGCCAGATTGCTCCGTAATTATCAATCTAATCAAAACCAGACTTATAAAAGTTCTTGCCTTAAAACGGAGGCTGGGGGAAGCCAAAGATGAGACAATAGAGCCAACAGAAGCAGGGCAGACAAAATAACACTCATTAGTCAAACAAAACTTAAAGGAATATCAATGGGAAAAAAAGGCATAAGCAAGGAAAATCTCATCAACTCAACCTCCACAAGTCTTATGGAACACATGAAAAAACATTTGCCAAGTCCTAGGAGATGGCTATAGAGAGCCTAGACAAGGTAGATTGACCGGGCTCCACAGTGGGTAACGTGAAATATCGAGTGATGTAATAAACGCAGCAGCCTCTGAGGAAGAACTCAGCCGGTAAAGGTGGCCATCCTTGTTAACAAGGCATGCCCCAGCAATACCTGAATCCAGAAGATGCATGATGCATTCAAAGACTATCTCCATTGCAATGAGGAGCAGCATATGTCCTGTTACAAGGTTAGTTAATGTTCTTCAAAAGGCATCTTGTTTATCCTGTAGCGTCCCAAACAAATCGGAGTCCTATCCTTAAGAGACATTCTCTGAGGCACATTTGTCAGTATATGCTATCAAGGGACAACATTTGGCTTATTTCGAAGGCAGAATTGTGGAAAACTGCTTCAGAGCAAATTAAGGTAGTTCTTCCAATCCAAGTTATTCAGCAATGCCACGATTCTTGAAGATTCCTACTGCTGGCTCGTCGTCTACAGTAATGTAAGGGCTGTATGAGAGTCCATAAGAGTCCTAAATTTTCCATCAACGGTCTGCAAAAAAACGCTGCATAGTATAAGTGCCCTCCTCCACAGCTCACACTCTCTCCATTACTCTGTGGAGCTTTTCAGTAACTATAGTAGTGATGTCTGCCTGAAACTATTTATTGATGTTGCTCAAGAGATCTACTATATTCTGTTAGTTGCAAAAGTGTTGAGATCCGAAAAATCAGAGGTGAGGGAAGGGTTGTGCAAGGCAGACAATGAGGTCTGGGCTTCAAACGTACCTTCTTCTGATGAGGCACCATTTTGGGCCTCTAGAGGTGGACTAACAAATCTGGTGTATTGATCATGCCCCTGCTTACTCACTGCTCAATTCTCTGCAATTTAGGAGATAAATCACTTTATACAGCCCTAGTCACACCTCCCTCCATGTGACTTACACAGCCTTCCTAAACACTTTCTATAAAGAGTCATCTATTGTTTATACTTTCTTTATTGTAAATTCTGTTTAATTTAGAATGTCTTATCTCCTGCTCCTTTAACAGCCTTCTAGACACCACAGGAGCTTCATGTAAGTAATTTAAGTTCAATTTACAGACCAGGAGAGACAACCTTTTAAATAAGTTAAAACGGATTGAAAATTAAGATATTTTGTTTTCACATAGGCTGTGTCAGTCACACTCAGGGGAGGTGTGGCTCGGGCTGCATAAACAGAAACAAAAATTATTTAACTCCTAAATGGGAGATAATTGAGACTGCAGGGGCATGATCTGCTTCATTAAACTCCAGTTGTTTTGGTAACTATAGTGTATTTTTAACCACGTAAGAAGTGAAACAAAATAGCTTGTCTACGATATATTCATACTTCTAGCTGTAAACCACCAGGTTAGGCTAGCTTAAAAACAAACAAGTGAAACATGCGCAGTATCATGCAAACCAGGTGCACATCCGACCCCACAAGCTTGTAAAGCTGCTGTAATGAAAATAGACTCAGTTGAGTTCAGCAGAGTAGTGTCCCCAAATGCAATTTCTCCTTGCCCAGATCGAAAGAAGAACCCTCACATATACTCCACTGATTACTCTACTCAGACTGAGCAGGTCAGAGTCCAGTGAGAGTCCCACACATAGGTTGTGGATGCTAAACAGGGTTAGTAACTTTATGGGTTCCTGGGCCAGAGGAAGACGAATTGTCTGAGACTCCACATGAATCTAGCTTATCAGCAGTTGTGGTGAGTTGGAGATTGCAATATTATGTATGCGTTGCTATAATCTCTCACAAATGGCATTGTATGCCACTAGAAATGTTGCATCCCATCTTTTCAATGAGCCTCTGTTGTGATTTGTAATGAAGCGGATAGAAAGGCCATCTTGACTTTACTTTGTTGAATCTTAGAGCCAGGTAAAAAGTGTCTCCTTTGTAGATACACTCGATATAGAGCCTTTCTGGTGTGAACCGGGATAATCCCTGCCTACTATCTGGGAAGGCCACAAATCCCAGGTGCTGTTATTCTCTGATGGAGGCTCCAAATCCCAGGATTTAGAGTCAGGTATGTAGCTAGCTTACTACGAACAATTGACCACAGCCTACTGATGCAGGGTAAGGTTTAATAAATAAATAAATAAAAAGGCAGAAAGCCTCAAAAGTTGCGCACTACTGCAACCAGTCATCATAGCAGTCAGGTCCAGCACCCCAATTAGGCTAATTTTTTTTTTATTAAAATAGGTATGGCAAATATAAATTAAGTGAGTAAATTAGTATTTTTGCTTTTATAGCAACATTTCAGACCACGAGTGAAATATTGCAAATAAGGGATAGACAACGCAATCTAAAGTTTTTCATTCCTGGAATATTTAATCAAAGAATGAATAAATTAAAATTACTAGTATGTACAGTTAATCATTTATTTTTGATATTTGTTTGAAAAGCAATCTACATGCAAAATTACTGTTTTATTAGATCTACTAGCAATGTATCCTATGCTTTAAATAAATGCAACACAATTTTTTTTTTTTTTTACAAAAGGGGCTTGCTAGTGATGGGTTAAACAACTGATTTTTTTCTGTGACTTAATTGTAATTCACATACCAACCATATGACCTGGTTGGAATAAAGGTGCCTGTGGTTGCTGTTAATGCCTAAATATTAAAGATCTAATTCTCAGTTCTTCTTTGGCGCCAACACATATTGCTAATTATCAATAGACATAAAATCACATTAACAGTTGCATTTTTAATTCTGCATACCTCCCAAAATGTTAAATGGACAAACAGGGACACTTTATATAAGGGATGTGAGATAGTGTGGTTAGGTGACATACAAATAATTTATGCAACTAAAATGTAATTTAGAACAATAACAATGTATCTTATTTACACAGACTGGTGTCTAAAGACATGTATTGTAGTTTAAAGACACATTACTGTGACTATTACAGCTGTGGAGCTCTGTTATACACTCAGACACACAAACAATATGGATCACCTAGACCAGGGGTAGGCAACCTTCAGTAGTCCATAACATCTGGAGTGTCGAAGGTTGACTACCTCTGTCTTAGACAATAGGGATATTAAAATACAAAAGATTGACATAAGGATTTGGGGCAAAAATAGGGCTGTCCCTCCTAAATAGGGACACTTGGGAGATATTCCAATTTAGTTATTTCAAAGTTAAAGGGATGCTATAGTCGCCAAAACAACTTCAGCTTAATGAAGCAGTTTTTGTGTATAGATCATGCCTCTGAAGTTTCACTGCTCAATTCATTGTCATTTAGGAGTTAAATGCCTTTTGATTCTGTCCATGCAGCCCTATCCTCCCCTCCCCTGGCTGTGACCGACACAAAATGGTTTCATTTCCAATCAATTAGATGCTAACTGCAAACTAACTGCAAAAGTTTTTATCTCCTGCTCTGCAAATTGAACTTTAATTACATACATGAGGCCCCTGCAGGGTTTAGCAAGATATTAACAGAGCAGTAGATAAGAAAGTATAAATGAAACATCATTTGCATAAAGGATGTATAAACATCAAATGACCCTTTACAAGAAGTGTTTAGGAAGGCTGTGTAGGTCACATGCAGGGAGGTGTGACTACGGCTGCATAAACTCCTAAATGCAGAGAATTGAGAAGTGTGACTGCAGGAGCATTATATATACATAAAAACTGCTTTACTAATCTAAAGTTATTTTGGTGACTATAGTGGTTCTTTAAACACCAATATTTGTGCTTTGTTTCCATGATTTGTCCAAAGTCTGAAAAAATAAAAACAACAACAAACATCTATATTTGTTTTTGTAACAAAAATATATAGCCATATCTTATTTCTTAAATTGGTAAACTGAACATATGATAAATAGACTGGTTTAATTTGAGCCTTCCAATGACACACAATTCAAACTTGAACTATTGTGTAACACAAATATGTAGTAACTGAATTACTGCCTTTTAAAGAACTTACATTCCAATCAATTGTTGAAAAGAAGGGATGGCGTTTAATTTCTTCTGCACCATCTACGCCTGATCCTGTAAAAAACCACAGTACAATTTAAAAAAAAAATACAAACACATTGGAAAATTAAAGATAAACGAAAACGTTAACATCATTTCTAGAAAATCCTTTGCAGAAAGACATTTAAACAGTGACCTATAGATATTGGTGCCCAGTAAGTGGCATACTTGTATAAAACTCACCTAATCTGTTTGTGGGATTCCGCTTAAAGAGAGCACGTAATAATGCCTGCGCCTCATTGCTGAGAAACTGAGGCATGCCGAGTTTGGCTCTAAAACAAAAAAGATTGGATGGATAAGAGCGATTTAAATGAGCAAATACAGAGTGTTAATGTCCTTGTAATGCACACTGTCCTCTGTTTGTGACCTACTTTAATATTAGCGTCATTGTTTCCTTGCGGTCTTTTCCTTGAAATGGCAGGGAACCAGTCAGCATCTCAAACTGTGAAAAACAGCAGACAGAAAACAACTTTAACAATGGGAGGGAAGCGGTACGTAGGTTTACTAGACTTTGTGAGAATCAACAAGTCTAATGAAGTAGAAGGAGATAGTGTAGAGAATAAAAAGATTTATGATTTTAAATTCAGCATCTATACTAATGGAAGCAGCTTTAGGGTTTTGACTCCAGAAATAAAGCACAAAGATTACCATGAGAACTCCATAAGACCACCAATCGGCACTGTGCGTGTGACCTTGCCGGTTTACAACCTCAGGAGCCATGTATTCAACTGTACCACAGAATGAGTAAGCCTTCTTCTCATGGTCTATTGATTCTTTACTCAGACCAAAATCTAAACAAAGAAATACAAGGTTAAAAATAAAAAAATAAAAAAAATAATCACTTATTACTGAGAGTACACATTTACATAACTTACAAAATACACTAATCACCAGTTGAAAACAGATCAAGCACACAGACAGGTATAAAAAATACCTAATTAATTCTAGGCTGTAGAAGAAAACAGGACTCCTCCCAGTCCTCGCAATACAATATGAATAAATAGGATCTACAGAACAGAAAAAATAAAACAACTCAGAGTAGTATAGCCAGTATACAAAAATCACTGAATTATTAAGTTGCACTCACAGACATAAATTGATAGTAGGCGTATCTCAGTAATGTGGAGATGATAAGGGATCCTCAACATGGATGTATGGACATGTAGGAGAGAAATAAACCACAAATAAGTGTAGATGGTAAATGAATATATCCTGCACTCACGAAATTGTAGTTATATAAAAGCGTATCATCAAACGTTATCCACGGCCATCCTCCTCCAATTGATGTAGAATAAGGGGGATACCGTTATTAAATTAAAAAACTATTTATTAACACAAGTGAATAAAAATAAATAAATACAATCAAAAGATTCTCTCTACAATTGGACAATTGTAGAGAGAATCTTTTGATTGTATTTATTTATTTTTATTCACTTGTGTTAATAAATAGTTTTTTAATTTAATAACGGTATCCCCCTTATTCTACATCAATTGGAGGAGGATGGCCGTGGATAACGTTTGATGATACGCTTTTATATAACTACAATTTCGTAAGTGCAATTTATTGGAGTGCAGGATATATTCATTTACCATCTACACTTATTTGTGGTTTATTTCTCGCCTACATGTCCATACATCCATGTTGAGGATCCCTTATCTCCACATTACTGAGATACGCCTACTATCAATTTATGTCTGTGAGTGCAACTTAATAATTCAGTAATTTTTGTATACTGGCTATACTACTCTATGAGTTTATTTTTTCTGTTCTGTAGATCTTTTATTCATATTACATAACTTACAACCTGCAAAATTGGGATCTAAGAAGGAAACATGAATAGAAAGTGCACAAAGAATTTACATATAACTTCCTGATAATTATTTATACAACTTGCCAAGCTTTTTACAGCAAGACCAAAGCATGTTTCCCCCCCCCCCCCCCAAATATACGTACATTTTTGTTTGTTAAGTATTAAACACGCATTAATGTGTTCTATATTCGAGTGCAACATTGATATGCAGACACACACAAAAAAAACCTTGCTTTCTAGCAAAATCAGTCAGATTTCAGGAGAAGCTCTAGTCATTGGGATTTCAGAGAAGTCCAGTCTCTCCAAAAGTCAGTACAGTTGAACCAAAGGACAGCCGACTCTTTACAATAATCACATGTCTTGAAAACTGTGTATATCAAACAAAAATACAGGGTGCAGAGAGGTAGGACATATGGAAAAAGTGTGAAAGTGAACACATCTCCTAGAACACCGCCACTGATGAAAACCAAAGTTAACATGGAAGGCAAAAATGAGAACTGGCTTTCATGACATACCGGTCAACTTTATGTGTCCCTCTTCATCAAGCAAAATGCTATAAGAAAAGAGAGGGATAGAGAACAGGTTTTAGAGTTGCACATATTATACAATCCAATGCTGACATATATTCACGCATCATTTATCCTACACAAAATATTCCTGATCTATGGTTGTGGAAGAGATGTACCGTACACACACATGACCATTGAACATTTATCAACTATGTGCTCTGGCACTGTCCATTTGTAGAAGACTAATGACATCACAGAATGCATCATGCAAAGTAGACATGGTGTGCTGGGACATACTTCTCAGGCTTAAGATCACGGTAGATGATTCCTAGACTGTGCAAATGATCAAGGCCCAAAGCCAATTCAGCCAAGTAGAACTTCACATCCTCCTCCGTAAACATCACCTAACATAAAAAAGAGGCATAGTTCATGAGTCCAAGGTTGCCAGAAAGAGACAAAATTGGAGAATACAGTGAAGGCTAGTGGTTAAGGAAGAGGTAATTCCAAAGCTGGAAAAAGAGCAGGGCTCGAGCCCTGCATAATGCGTGGGAATGGTGTTCCTGCACTTTTTCCCGGGGGGCGCAAATATCCAGTTGACCATCTCCTGATGGTCATTTCTTGCTGTGTGTTCCGACTCCCAGGCACCACTGCGGGGCGCACCAGGGAACTATACAGGTCAGAGGAGGGAGGGAGAGAGGGGGATAGAGAGGGGGGGGGGGGGGGAAGAGAGAGACTTATCCACAATACTGTCCCTCCCTCCCACCATTGCCCCAGTCCCCCACACTGCTGTCCTGCTCCCTCAATACAGTTACCATAGCCTCATTCCCAAACAATACCACCCCTGCCCCCCAATACTGTCCCTATCCCCCTCCCACCATAACCCCAGTCCCCCACAATACTATCCCTATCCCCCCTCCCACCATAACCCCAGTTCCCTACAATACTGTCCCCGTCTCCTGTCCCACCGCTGCCCTGCCCCTCAAAACTGCTCCGATCCCCGCCCCCAATACTGCCCCTGCTCCGCTATACTGTTCCTATACCCCTCAACATAGCCCCAATCCCCCTTAATACTGCCCCTGAACCCCCATTAAAGCTCCAACCCCCAAAATACTGTTCCAATCCCACCACCATAGCTCCAGATCTAGCTATACTGTTCCTAGCTCCCCCCCACCATAGACTCAACCTCCCACAATACTGTTCCTAACCCTACCACTAACACCCCAATACCCCATAATACTGCCCCTATCCCCCCACACTAAAGAATCAATCTGCAAAAATACGTCCGCTGCCCTATCACAATAAAGCCCCAACCCCCCACAATATTGCCCCTATTCCACCCTCGCTAAAGTCCCTATCCCCCCACAATACTGCCTGTATTCCTCAATACTACTACTAAAGCCCTATTGTACAGCGCTACATATTTAATAATAATAAAAAAGTCCCTATCCCACACAATTCTGCTCCTATCCCCCACACAGCACAGTGACATAGAAAGGGGCTGGTGGGCAAGTAAGAGACACAGCGGGTGTGTTGTAACACACACAGGGGTAACATATTCAAAAGGGGCTATGTAACACTAAAGGGAATAAGAATAAGAGGGGTTATGAGGCACACAGGTGAAGATACATTTTTTGGGGGGAGGGGGCAGCAAAATGCATATTTGCCTGTGTAGCCAGAAATCATTGCACCTGCCCTGAGAACCTGCCCTTTGCAGACCGCCCGGATGCAAGAAGAGCTGTGCCAGAGCATTCAGTACGGTACTGGCTTAGGTCGGAGGGCTGTGCAAACAGTTCTGGGGAAGGGGGGGGGTTACTGTATATGTCTCAGGAGGCTCAGGCTGGGATGTCATGGTGAAAGGGAAAGGGAGGGACTGGGAGACAGGACACTGACATGGAGACAGGAGACTGGCTGGGAGAGAATTCTATATTTGTTCTATATATATTCTATATTTATTTGTTTATTGCATGTGAATTTTGGAGAGGTCTTTTCTGAGAAATATATATGAATACGAATTCTAAAATTTAGGCTAAAATAACTGAATTGGAAAATGTTGTTTTCAGCTTGGACAATTTGACCTTAAATATTACATTAATTGAATTCCTGGCAATTCCCATGTAACCCCTATTAGACTTTGAGGTAGACTTACTTCCTTTGAAAGACGAGTGAAGAGGTCACCTCCCCTCAGAAAATCAAGGATCAGGTACAGTTTACCCTCTGTTTGGAAAGCTGCAAAATAAACAAATAATAATAAAAAAACTATTTCATCATCAGACGATATGCACAGTGCAACTCATTTTCTGACCTCAACTCACCATAATGTAGCCTCACCACAAAAGGATGGTGTACATCAGCTAAAATATCACGTTCCATCTTGGTCCTCACTCTGTCTCGCACTAAATAATAAGAATTAAAAAAAATAATTAAATTAATTTAAAATGCACACACACACACACACAAAAAAAAATACAACTTAAACAGCTAAAGGAGGAAAAAAAGAGACTAGTGTTGTATGCTCTTAGCTGGTAAGCAAGGCTTGGCATATACGTTTTCATAATTGCTATAAAAACACAGTCCCTATTCAATCCTTGTCATTAAAAAAAAAAAAAAAAATCTTTACTTCCATGTATAAAATACATTGTTCACTCCCACACAGTCTTTAGCCTTACTTTCTCTAAAGTGGTACTCCATTTAATTAAAGCTAGCTTTCAAGTGAAAAGAGAATAAAAATAAATAAATAAAAACACAATTACAATGAGCTTTATATAATGGATAGCTTGTCACCAGACTGCTTGATGTGTGCTTCTAAATTCAGACATTTAAAGGAGATAGAATAAAATCACAGCAATAAGAGTTTGATTAACATTGGATGTAAACCATTGCACAATAAATCTGGAAAGGGTTGGTTTGATTACACATATTTAAATAAGATGGTCACTATCCTAATAATGAGCTAACTGCAAAGAGTATTACCGAAAAAATAAATAACTATATATATTGATTCTGTTGGTCTCCAGAAAAAGAGAAATATAGAAAATGCTCAAAAACAATATATATCTCCTACTAAACCGGTTTAAAAAGCTCCCACCCCAGGCTCCAAAACAAATCTTGATATATATAGGAAAAGAAAAACTATTCTAAAGCCTTAACCAGGAGTAGATATATATGTGCAGTTAAGATGGTGTATTAACTAAACAGTGGGTTGGAAAAGAGTTCCAGTAAAAGCACTTGCTATGAAATACATCAAAACTAAAAAAATGTTTAGTTGATAAGTATGTGCATCAATAAATGTCCAAATGGATACAAATAAATCATGCAGAGATATAGTCCAGAAAGTCCACAATGTATAAGCTTGTTAATGTGCAACAGGGAAACTCCTGCTATGGTAAAAGCCAGGAGACTTGCTTGATCAGCTGAAATCGTATTCGACTATATCCCAAAGTAGAAATAGATACCAATACATAAAAAACACAAACTCTTGAGATGTCAGAGATATAGGTGCTTTTAGGAAGGTGGTTTTAAAGTTGAATGGATCTATAATAGAAATGACAGACATTGTGCTCTCTGTTATGAATTTATTGATATAAAAAAAAATTAATAAAATACACTCATAGGAGATACAGATATGTGTGGCACATCGCATTGAATCAGACTTCTATCCACATAGATATCCCCTCAATATTTTCTCCTAATAGCTGGCTTCCGAAGGTGGGGGGGTCTGGAATACGTGTTAGCCGCTAGCTGATGCTTGCATGCGTTCCACTGCAGTCTGCTTTGCATTCCACTTCGCTAAACACTCAAAAAGCAAAACACCCAAAAACAGTTCAGTGAAGACCCCTGCTGGGAAATCTGGCGCTCTATCAACATTTTTCAAGGATAACTCTCACAGTGAGGTTGAGCCCACCGAAATCAAGATGGCGTCGACTGCCTCTCAAACTGACTATACCATTCTAAATCCAGTGCCTTCTAAGTGTTCATTAATCAGGATCCAGACATCAGGGACTTAAGTCTACCATCGAAAATGGATCTCGTCAACATGCTGGGGAAATTATAATCCTCCATCCAATCAGACAACCAGGCAGCAAAGTGACGGAACTGGAGGAAGACCAGGAGACTACCCAGGTCCAGAAACAGCACATTACCACTACGTTCGAAGCCCACTCAAAATACATGTCATACCTACAGCGATCTCTAGACGACCTCGACAACAGAGGTCGCTGAAACAATCTCCGGGTGAGAGTTTTGACTTTTGCTCCTAATCGAGCTATTTAACCCCATACTTGAAAACCCCATTGACACCAACATTCAAATCGACAGGGCTCATAGATCGCTACGACCCAGAGGCTTAGCCTCCGAGTCACCCCGAGACATCATATGCCGCATCCACTATTTTGCGGTCAAAGACGGCATATTGAGATCGCTTAGGACGACCTCACAACCTATCCTGTTCCACGGAGACCCGATCCAGATATATCCAGATCTTTCATGGCTTACGCTACAGACCAGACGAGCCTTGAAACCCTTCACAGACCTTTTTCAGACACCGAAACATGAAGTACAGGTGGGGATTTCCATTTGCTCTTCCAGTCACACATGGAGGAGTGAATTATACCATCACCACTCATGCAGATGTCCTGCCCTTCCTACGGGCCCTAAATCTTCCATACACTTATTTATAAGACTGGTACTCCCCCTTAATTGATGCCTGGACCACCACAGCTTCCTCAATGGCAACGGTGGAACACCCCATCCAAGAAGAGAAGAATAGAACCTACTGCTCGCTCTCCAAGACAGGGAACCTCGGGACATGATTAGGACCCCGCAATGAGAAAACTACCAGCTAGTTCAGGAACTGTACACTGCGCAAACAAGCTTGGAATACGAACCAAGGAGCTGACTCATTCTGGGACACAACTTGCAGTGACGAAGTATATTACCATAGACTTTGCTCTAACAGAAAAGCATTTTTCCAGGACTGACACCTGCATACAAGACTGAGTGACGAGACAAATAATTATGGTGAAAATAAATAAAAAAAAATCTCCAGTTGCTTAAATTAAAAAAATTATTGCCTACCAGAACAAACGTGGAGCACACATTGTTCAGGTCGTATAATTGCAGGATGACCTGCTCTAATCTGCTATGCTTATGTTCTGGCCTTATACTGTTACAATGTTTCTAGGTCTTAAGGCCCATGTGTATTTTGCTAGCTATCTCTGTGAAAATTGTATTATATTTCCATACCCTCACCAGTCATAGTCGGTATGAACTGTAATTCCCATTGCTATTCCCAACGAACTTACCACCTTCTATAGACTCCATTCCATTGTACAAACATAGGTGGTCTCGGGTGAGGAATGCTACATTCCCGAGAGGCAGCCCAAGCTAGGGAATGCACTAAGCACTCAACCCCGACTCCTTTTGCAGAGCTGTGACCCTAGCAATGTGCGGACAAAGTAGCAATGTACATATACATCCACCCAGAGACACCCGGATAAACCACATCAGACCTGTACCAGTCTCTGAATTCCCCCTCCCCAGTAGCTAACAAAGGACCTTGGGTTCCTTGATTTTCATGCTCGTACGGTCGTACCCACGATTCCCTCTCTTCACTCGTTATCTAAACCAGACCTTCTTCTGCCCACTCTTCCCTCCCTACCCCCCCGCACCTCACCTCTCTAGCCTCATTGCTTTTTTAGTGGAACTGGTATTCACGTTGGGGCCTCTGCGGGTGGTCAGTCCGCAGTCAGTACTGGTGGCCGCCAGCCACTGCCGGGGTCCCGAACTAACCTTCAATTGGGTCTGCTGGTGCTGTGGTTAGAAGCAAGAATCGCACAAATTATTTGGTGGTGCCTCGTCCTATGCACCTAGAACCAAACTAATCTCGGTTATATTATTGTTTCTTATATTGCTTTTGTTAGTGTAGATTGTTTATAATAATTAAGCGAATAGGTTGTATATCTTGTTCTCTGCAACAAAGAATAAGAACTGTAAATCTACAGCTACACATGTAGGGTTAGATACACTACAGGTTTTACAATTCCAGACCCACTATGACTACGATAAAGGTTATAACAGTCAATGCACGCGGCCTAAACACCCCAGAGAAAAGACCCCTAAGCCTTAACAGATTTCCGCAGACTTTGGTTGAACATTGTTTTTGTTCAAAAAACCACACAAAAAAATAACTTTCAAATAAACTCTGCACCCAATCTGCAGGCTATTTTAGTAACTACACTGAATTATAATCAATGGGTGTGGCTATTCTGTTTGTAGCCCAAGTCCCTTTCACTTTACGGGATCAGCTCACAGATGATGCAGGCCGATTCCTCTTTGTAAAGGGAATGCTGGGCAACACAATCGTCTCACTGGCCAACATTTACCTCCCAAATAAAAAGCAAAGCCTGCAATGCGTAAATTACTCCATAAGCTGGACCAGTTCCAAGAAGGAATACTTCTTACAGGTGGTGATCTTAATGACACCTTGGACATTGCCCTTGACACTTCATCCTCCTCAAGCGAATTTCTAGAACCCACTCTCAAAAGTATACACTCACTCTTACATGAGGCTCAATTATAGGACAGCTGGAGAACACTCCACCCCACAGGGAAAGACTTTTCATTCTACTCTCCATCTAAGGGGATATACACTCGCATTGACATGCTCTTTCTGCCACATTGATTCCTTCACTTAATTAAAGCATGTTCTTAAGGTTCGATCACTTGGTCGGACCACGCGCCCCTATCTCTTGCCATTACTCTCACCTCTATCCTCTATCCCACCCTCATCCCCACAGTGGAAATTAAATGACCTCCTTAACAAAGGACATAACATCGCACATCTCAAGTCCTCCATTGCACACTGCTTCGCACAAAACACCCATCCAGATACCGCACAGACCATCACGTGGGAAGCACATAAATCTGTGATTCGAGGTGTACTCATAAAAAGTGCATCGGAGCCGACTGCTGACCTGCATGGACGCAGAGTAGAGGAGCTCTGACGGACAGAGCACAAAATCCACTGCCATCGGGCAAACAAATAAAAATGTGACACCCCAAACGCTCCACCTCATCCCAGCAGTCTACCAGGAAAATAATTATGTTATTACTTTTTGACTCTTGACAACTGGTGCAGAGGTTACCACACATAAGACACGTAAGGCACAATGTCATCTACACAAACACCGAGCACACAATTGGAAATTCTCCACATTAGTACTATAAATGTGAGGGGTTTAAATTCGCCAGAGAAATAAACAAGCCCTGATGGAGCTCCACAAACTCAAAGCTGATGTGGTTTTGTTTCATGAAACACACTTCAGGAAGCATGATGTCTTAGCTCTACGTAATAAATGTTATCCCCACGGATATTTTAGTAACTATGTCGAAGCCAGATTGAGTGGAGTAGCCATTTTAATGTCAGCACGTATTCCATTCATAAGGCTCGTGAAGTGGAGGATAGTGGCAGACTGGTCATGGTAAAGAGGCTTTTAGGCTCCAACATTGTCACCTTTGTGAATTTGTATTTACCCATTCGAAACCAAGGTAGAGCGCTCAGGAAATATCTACGTAAGCTAGAAAGGTTCACGGAGGGAATTCTGGTGACTGGAGGTGACATTAATGTTTCACTAGACTCGGCCCTGGACACGACCGCTCTTGCAACAAATTCACAAGCTACTTGATGAAGCCCAATTCTATGACTGCTGGAGGATACTCTATCCACACTCCAAGGACTATTCATACTACTCTCATGTCACAGGCACATACTGTAGGTTAGATATGTTATTTATGCCAGACAGATATCTACATCTAATGCAGACATGTGCCTGTGGTCCAATCACAGACAGACCTTGTCCTCCTGACGCTTGAGATTCAAATCCCTTCCCTACCGCTCACATCCTTTCACTGGAGACTAAAATACCTATTACTAAATGACCCTACAGTAGCAGACAGACTACAAGACACGTTAAATTATTTTCTTGATAACTCTAGCCGGAACATGTCAATCTTGGAAAATGTACGAACAACTCACTTGACATTTGCAAAAACTTAACTGACAAGCGCTCTAAACTACAACAGTTGCTTAATACCACCATAAAACACAAACTGCTGCAAACTAAATATTATTTTTACACACAAGGGGGAGGGGGGGGGGGGGGGGGAGTGTGGCCGCCTTCTGGCCAATGCACTCAAAAAACAAGACAAAATACAAATTAAAAATACAAATTAAGACCCCATCAGGTGACAAGACCCATCTGTTCCCTGACATCATGGCAGCATTCCATGAATACTATTCTAACCACCTCACCGACACATCTCCGCCCATGGAAGTAATTGACCGTTTCCTAGCCTCCAGAATCCAACGCACTATCCCAACAAATATCCTAATATCCTTTGACTCGCCCATAACCCTGGACGAGTTCAAAACAGTCATGAAACATCTACCTATAGGAAAGAGCCAGGGACCAGATGGATATACGGCCAAATATTATAAACTGTTCGTCCCCGTACTGGGCGCACCGTTTAAAACAGTGTTTAATGCCTTAACTAGATATGCATATTTACCCGATTCAGCCTTAGAAGCACAGATCACTTTAATCCGAATTTACTGCCCAATATCCCTTATTAACATTGATCTAAAAATGTTTACAAAAATATTAGCTAATAGGCTTCCCCCTCTCCTACAACTCCCTATCCACCCAGATCAACCAGGATTTGTTCCCAACAGAGAATCTAAACGCAACACAAACAAGATCCTGAACCTTATTCATCTCTCCCACAAAATACCCCAGTAGAGCGTCATCCTCTCAGTGGACGCCAAAAAGACCTTCGATCGAGTGGATTGGGCCTTTTTGATTGCCACCCTTCAAGCCCTGGGCTTTGGCCCGAATTGGATCATGTGGATTCAAAATATATACTCCAAACCTAGTGCAAAAATCCGACTCAATGGCCAGTTATCAAACCCTGTAAAGATACATAATGGAACGCGACAGGTGTGCCCCCTTTCCCCATTGCTGTTCATTCTGGTCCTAGAACTGTTCATGCAAGGAATTAGAGAACCCCAAAACCAAGGTTTTCCATTATTAAGCCTAGAATTCAAAGTCTCCGCCTTTGCAGACTACCTCCTTTTTACAATAATAGACCCGACCACATCAATGGCCCCGCTGGTAGCGGAAATGGAACAATATGACGCGGTCTCCAACTTTAAAGTGAACTTCACGAAAAGAGAAATTTCATCATTGCACCTAGACACTAAAACGATAGATACACTTAAAACAAAGTTTCCACTCACCTGGACTGACAATGCAATTAAATACTTAGGGGTTTACCTCCCTCGGAACTTATCCACATTATACGATCTAAATTATAGACCCATCCTCCAGACAATAGCACTAGATCTCACAACATGAGCAAAGCCTAAATTTGGTTGGTTATGCAGGATCAACATCCTAAAAATGACCACCCTACCCAAATTACTAAATATGCCCAAGAAATTTTGATCCCAAAAACTTTCTTCTCCTCGACCAGAAGGTTATTCTCTGAATTTATATGGTCGAAAAAACATCTGTGTTAGGTGATAGGGTACAATATATGGACCAAAAGGAAAAACCAAGGGGGCCTGGGACTTCCAGATGTCGAAGTATATTGTAAAGCGGTCATTCTACACAGTCTTATGAATGGACAGCTCCCCACCCACACAAACAATGGCATACAATTGAAGAGACATTCTTTACCGCCCCACTACACACCATCTTGTGGCATTCCAAAGGTCAGATCCAGACAACTCCCTTTTCCACACACCCGACCATCACTCCAACCTTGAGGGTTTGGAATCAAATTACGGGATCCCCCACATTCTCCCCACACCCATCCCCTCAGGGAGGTCAAAGGTAAACACCTTTCTACGTTTTTTAAACTGCTCCATGTCTGCTTAAACTGCTCCAAAAGGAAAGTAACGATACACGCCAGACATTCATGCAGACATGGGCAGCAGATCTCCAAACTCCCATATCCAACTTAGACTGGATAAAAATATTGAATAGGGCACACACTTCTACCACCAACACCGGAAAGCAACTATAAGAAAATTACCCGGTGACACTACACACCAGACAAACTGCACAAATTATATCCTAGCACGGATACATGTTGGAGATGTGTTCATACACCAGCCACTTCTGCCCACATATGGTGGTCATGCCCTATAATCCAAGACTATTGAAAAAAAAAAAACTAACCTTGATAAAATTGATCACTGATCTGTCGCGCTCACGCACACCAGATGCTCGGTTATTTCTCTTATTCCCATCTAACATCCCCAAACCACAACTCAAGATCATATCGCACCTATTAACAGCTGCTTATTTACTGATCCCGATCAAATGGAAGCAAAACCTGGCCCCTACAATTGGGGATTGGATACAGAAGGTTGAGCAAATGAGAGTAATGGAAGAATTGCACTTCTCCCTTACACACAGATACACACAAATCTTGGAACCTTGGCTCAAATTCATGGATAAAGATACTTACCTGGAGCCAGACTGGAATAATGGTGATAAAATGCTTCTTGTGTTATGTTTTTTTTAATGATGTGTCAAAGTTAAGTAATGACCCCATAGACCTCAGAACCAAATAGTTCGGAAATCTAGCTTATTAATTTAAATTTGTTGATTTAGTTTTGTCATATAAGTCAATTACTGGTTGAATAGGTAACAAGGGAAACTACTATCCGCAGCATGGTTACCATACTGGACCCTCAATGCATAAGGTCAACACACTCTGATGATGAGGCATAGCCCATGATTTAATACTCCACCACCGACATTCCTGTTTGTAGCGGAGGCCTGGTATTCCTGGTATTAACTCCTCTAAAGATCCCAGTGAGGCTCAGGAACAAGTATTTTAGTTAAGTAAAACAAGTATTTTAGTTAAGTAAAAATACCATGAAGTACTAATTCCAGCAAACAAAGTAATCCACGAATATCCCCATACAGATCCCAATGACTGGACGACACACAGCATCAGGAGCAGAACTGACTTTTAATCCACACAACCTCCTTTTAAAGCATTCTCCCATGCAAAGGAGGGATTCACCATAATTAGTCCAGTAGCCAATAATGTAACAGTTACCTCCCACACATCTCCTCCCCTCAGTGTGAGACATAATCCTATTAAACATACTGTACTTTTCCCTGAATTCTAGATGTACCCCAAAACACGTAGTGAGAATAATAATTTGGGTATCACCTGGTAGCCCTGATCTGGGTGACTAACATATCCAAAATTCACCCAGATCAGACCAGGGGTTCGGGAGTTAGGTGGAGGGTGTAATTTGACCGACCGCACACGAGGTGGTATCCGAAAAAGGCTCCATGCGTTTTGGCCTTGCGGTCGGTCTCTGTTCGGGAGTTAAAACACATAGAAATACCTGCCATCCACAGCTAATCTTCCATTCGTATTAATTCCCTTGTTCGGTACATTGATTTTACCGTACGAGGGGCTGCCTAGTCTCTCCGTTCGTGAGTTATGGAGCTCTGGAGGTCTCAGCGGTGTTCGGTTGTTTGAGTGTCCGGTTTGAGTTCCAGACACTCGACAACCAAACACCGCTGAGATTTTCATGCGTAAGATGGCTGCCGCACGTGGTTCGTATGCCGAACGGCGACCACACAGGCACATACAATGAATCAATTAAGCAGCGGTTTGCAGAGTGTGAACGCTTAACGAGGCGCACACTTCTCACTGGGGTGGTCTGATGGTTCGGTAGCTTCATTCGTATGAAACTACCGAACCATCATACGAATACTACATACACTTTACCGATGTACAGGGAAAGAATTACACAAATACATTTCCTATATGAATCTCTATGGACAGCATCAATACATTCTGCTACACTGTTAGCGACTTCACAAAATTAGATGAGACCCTTGAATCGAGAGCACAAAGACTCCCTCATTGGAAACCCCTATAAATTGAATATATACTCAGCAATTTACATACCCAACACTTGGGACACAGGACGGACCGCCCAACTGAGTAAGGGCATGTATATAGGGCACCGACGACTTCTGATATTGGCATAGGTAAACCCATCTCGAAGAGAAGTACAAGGGGCTTCACACAGGGGTTCAAAGTTCTTATGTGTCCATTGTTCCTCATCTCAGAGAACGATCAAGCTGTAAAGCCATCACATGTCAGACCGAATCATACTGTTCATGTCTATATTTATGCTGTCAGACAACTCCTGAATGTAATACTTGCTGGTATGACTGTAATTGTCTACTTAGATGACTGTAATGCTATATATTGAAATATGCTTGCAAACGCAGTTGGGGCTATGCAAGATTGTATATCCTTTTGTTCATGCCTAAAAAAAACAATAAACAAAATAAATAAAAAAATAATAAATTGCCTCGGCGCACAAACACAAATGGGAAGAACGCACTACAATTTTACTGCAAGAAATTAAAAACCTTGAGGAACTACACAGATCCAATAAATCACTGAACATGTACAAAACACTGACTGCTAAAAGATCGGAGCTCACCAACATCTTGCTCACAAAGCATAGGATGTTACTAAACACGCATACTACACCCAAGTAGGGAAAAGTGGACGCCTCCTGGCGCAATCTCTCCAGCAACGTAGACAACACACATTCATCTCAACCATTACGCTAGCAAACAATCACAGCTTATGCCGGATATCACAGCAGCATTTCAGGAGTTCTACACAAAGCTTAACAACTTCAGAGATTCCCCATCCCTCCGTAATAGAGTTAAGATTTTCTTTCAACACAAATCAAATCAACCATCCCACGGAATGTGGTAGACTCCTTAGAAGACCTCAGCCGCAGCCAGATATTATAAAACATTCACCTCTGTCCTGTCCAAACCCTTTTTAGACTCCTTAAACTCTCTGATTAGATCCCCCATACTACAACCCTCAGCCCTGGAGGCCACAAAAGCCTTATTACCCAAACTAGGCAAAGACATGACAAGCTGCGGTAGCTACAGGCCAATTTCACTCATCAACATAGATATCAAGCTATTTACCACGATTCTAGCCAACAGGCTAAAGCCACTGCTTCCAGGATTGGTCCACCTTGACCAATCGGTCTTCGTGCCGGGCAGGGAAGCAAATAACACCACCACAAAAATCATCCATTTGATGTACATAGCAAAACGGTATAAACAACACAGTGTACGGTTTTCCATCGATGCCGAAAAGGCGTTCGATAGGGTGGACTGGTCGCTGATGCTGACCACGATGAAACACTTAGGCTTCGGCCCTCGCTGGCTCAGCTTTCGGAGAGCCATCTACTCCACTCCCACAGCCTATCAGAGCATAAATGGACAGCTTTCCAGCCCAGTCAAGATCTAATTCTTTTACCCTGGAAGAGATCTCTCTATATAATAGAATTTCCAATTTTCAGGCCAACTTATCCAAATGCGAAATCCTTCCCCTCTTCATATCTGCAGAGCTAGACATGACACTTAAGCAGAACCTTCACTTTACATGGGCTACCACGGACATCAAATATCTGGGGGTTCTATTGCCCACCAACATTAACCGCCTCTATGAACTCAACTTCCCTCTGCTCTTAGATACGATATTCAAGAACTTGAAAGCTTGACATAGATTTCAGTATGGCTGGTTCTGCAGACTTCACATTCTCAAGATGAATGTATTGCCATGATTACTATATGAATTACAGTCACATCAATTACACTACCACACATTTCTTCACCAACACTCATAAGATGGTCACAACCTTTCTGTGGTCACATCAACAACATCGTCTAGCATACTCCTTCCTATGTCGGAACCGCACAGAGGGTGGTCTGGGACTTCCCAATGCAGATCTAGATCACAAAACCGTACACCTGACCAGAATATACAAGTGGTCAAACACTAAAAGTGCCCATCAATGGGTTAAAATTGAAGCTTTTTTTTTTCAAAATCCCTATCCATACAATCCTGTGGCAGAACTCCCAACAGTTAATGCAATACAGGGACCATCCAACCATCGCCACCAATTTACGTATGTAGTAATTTACGTATAATGTATATCCTATACCTTCCTCCCTATACCCACTCTCACACAACCCCCTGTTCAGAGGGTGAGTCAGGCAGAGCATTCCACTGCATACCTCACACTGCACTTGATCTCTGATGATCAGGGAATTAAACCTCTGACAACGATTCTTCATAACTCTGAGCCCACAGGATTAGAACAACTCCAATTCAAACAACTGGTCCATTTTGTTCAATGCAATAACCTGTTACCAGCAGGGAAATGTGACCTGACTAAACTTTAGCAACTCTGCTCAACCCATACCCTGAAGAAGAAACTACTTTCACACAATTTCTTACAGCCGACACACGATCAGGTTCTCCCACCTTGCATGACCAAATGGGTGAAGGAGTTGCCAGTCGCCCTTTCACTGGAGCAAAGCAAATCTTCCACTAATCTAAACACACAAGAGAGCAACTGGCACTATACAACTGCAAAACTGCATAATCACTATCCACACACACACAGACGACTCCTGCTGGCAATGTCACCAACCTAAAGCTCACACCTTGCGTATATGGTGTCCGTGTGCTTTGACTTCTAACTTCAGGAAACGCATACACACATTAATCCAAACCATCACCAACACACGAATCCCACTTACACCGGAATGCATGTTGTTCCTCCTAATACCCCCATCCATACCGAGGTGTAAATTGTCCTTGGTAACACTCCTTCTTACAGCAGCGAACCTGCTCATCCCATCTGAATGGAAACAAGCAGACCGGCCCCAACTATAAGGGAATGGATCCAAAGGTGGAATCCATACAGGTAAGGAAAGAAATTACATATGCTGACTCTAAAAAATATACTAGATACACTGAAAATTGGGGACCCTGGTTGACTTTTATCCGTTAAAATAATGCAACGGATGTCCCCTGATACCTTACCACTCCCACTTACACACACCTATCTACATCCCATAATGGGATACCCTCTGCAGGTATGTCATAAGCACCAGCAACAATAACCACACCGAAGTCTCGTTACCTTACCCTCTAGGCTACATAATCTCATGACAACTACAATGCACAGACTTTCAACACTTTTTTCTGTATCTGTAATTATGTTATTTCTGCATGTAACCCTAGGTAGAAGAAAACTCTACAGGCGATTACAACCCATCTATGTTCTTGCAAACGTGTTAAACTTCCTTACTGAACAATGTGACAAATGTTCATATGTCCTTTATTGTATCCTGCAATGTACCATACAATGCTATTGCAAACTCAAATTTAATTAAAAAAATAAAAATACAAATTACGGTACTTTAATTCCTCTGCTTTTTTATTTTAACAAAAATAGCTCGGTAGTAAAGAGGTTAATTCAAGTTCTAGTGTAAATAAATGAATTTTTGAAGGAAAAAAAAAGGTAAGGGTAGGATAGAAAAGTAGGTTGCTAGAATAGTTTTCGTTGAGGGCGTAGCGTTTTTTTTTTTGTGGATGATAGTGGCAGGAGAGGAAGCAAGGTACAGGGAGGGAAGGCTAATACCAGTTTAATTCGTAGTCTTTACTGAAGAAGTGAGTCTTTAATGATTTTGTTTAAAGGAACCAAGACTGAGTGGGAAAGTCTAATGGACCAGGGAAGGGAGTTCCACAGGGACAATGCAGTCCTAGAAAAGTCTTGGAGGTGAGCATCAAAGGTGAATGTACGAACAGAGGATAGACACAGGTCTTCAGCAGAAAATAGGGACCTAGATGGGACATACTTGTGTATTAGGAGGAAAGGTTTTTGAAGCACGGTTTGATATCCCATCACACAGTTCAGGTCTAGTATGAAAGTAGCCCAAAAAGCATGTTTCTTAAAAGGACACTATAGCAACCCAGACCACTTCATCTCATTGAAGTGGTCTGGGTGCAGTGTCCCGGTCCCCTTAACCCTGCAATGAAAAACACAAGATGACTGCCTCTCAGACAACCACTAGAGGTGCTTCATGGCCTTTCACAGACTTTAGCTCAGTGAAACGACGCAGGATGTCCTCATGCTTTGTAATGAGGATATGCAACGTCTAGAAAATAGGAAAACATTGAATCAATGCCTGTGTATTAAGTTTCCCCCATTGCTGATGTCAAAATAGGTCCCTCTGCACTACAGTTAAGTTTTCTTTAACCCTTTGCAGAGGGATGCTATACTATTAGGAATACAATTTTCCTAAAACTATAGAGTTCCTTTACGGTAAATGGTAGCCCAGGTTGTATTAGGTCCTTGAAAGTAATATATTGTTTGATTATTAATTAATTTTTGAATTATCCCCTAGAACAAAAAAACAAAAAGAAAACAGGTAATCTCTTGCACTCCAACAAGAAAAAAATCACACCAATAAAAAATAAAAAAATTAACCGGAAACATTAGCATTGCACGCCTTCCCCTTTTTTTGTAATACACGTATAAATATGTCTGCCTAATATTTTTCTATTTTATTGTGATTTTTTTTGTATTATTTTATTAATTAATTATGAGGATTAGCCATTTGTTCTGCAAATATTTTGTTCTTCTAGTTCAGATTATTACCTGTAATTTTTTATTTTTAATTTAGGGGATTGACAATCTTGCGCCACATAAACAACATGTGAGGATCAAGCACTGGATTAATTCTGCATAATGCTGAGGTTTAATAAACCGAACTTCTGACCTTTAAGAGTGGCTTTCTTAAGGACCTTCATTGCGTACAAATGGTTGTCATCAGGTGGAGTTATCTTCCGTACAAGGAATACCTGTATGTGAAAAGATATTCATTTTTGGAAAATCTGTAGCAGTGGTTCCCATCCTTTGATTAAAAACCAAGGTAGGCAGAAGAGCAGAGAATGTGACTCATGCAGTGTAGTGAGAAAAAAAAGAAAACAATTAGCAGGCCATAAGTCAGGGCTTAAAAGGAAAAATAGTAATTCATTACATGAAAAAGCAGACAGTGAGAAACTGAGCGACACAGAAGATATGCTTAATTTTAAACTTACTTTGCCAAATGATCCCTGTCCGAGCACCTTGAGCAAGACAAAGTGTGATGAATCGGCCTTCTCTGAACCTTCTTTAACATGATGCGTTATATTAATCTCCTTCACAACCACTTCATCCTAACCAGGAAGAGAAGGAATAACTTGAAATAAGCATTGAATGTACATACCATACATACATCCCCCCCCACCCTCAGGGCCCCGCTGGGCTGAAGGGGTTAATCCAGTGCCGGTGACCTCTCCTCCCCTGCCAACGTCAGCTCCAGTGCCGCACATGCATTCAAACCACCCATAGGAAAGCATTACTTAAAGGACCACTCTAGTGCCAGGAAAACATACTCGTTTTCCTGGCACTAGAGTGCCCTGAGGGTGCCCCCACCCTCAGGGACCCCCTCCCGCCCGGCTCTGGAAAGGGGAAAAGTTGTAAAACTTACCTTTTTCCAGCGCTGGGTGGGGAGCTCTCCTCCTCCTCCTCCTCTCTGCCGCCTCTCCGCCCCGTCGGCTGAATGCGCACGCGCGGCAAGAGCTGCGCGTGCATTCAGCCGGTCGCATAGGAAAGCATTTACAATGCTTTCCTATGGACGCTTGCGTGCTCTCACTGTGATTTTCACAGTGAGAATCACGCAAGCGCCTCTAGCGGCTGTCAATGAGACAGCCACTAGAGGATTAGGGGGAAGGCTTAACCCATTAATAAACATAGCAGTTTCTCTGAAACTGCTATGTTTATTAAAAAAATGGGTTAACCCTAGGTGGACCTGGCACCCAGACCACTTCATTAAGCTGAAGTGGTCTGGGTGCCTAGAGTGGTCCTTTAATGCTTTTATATGGACGTTCTGCATGCTCAATGAGATTTTCGCATTGAGCGTCGCAGAAGCTCTAGCGGCTGTCAGGAAGACAGGAAGTTTACAGCTGCATGGTTAAAACCTGGGGGACCTGGCACCCAGACCACTTCATAGATCTGAAGTGGTCTGGGTGACTATACTGGTCCTTTAAGTAGTTTTGATGTGTAGATCATGTCCCTGCAGTCTTACTGCTCAATTCTCTTTTTTAATTTACGAGTTAAATCACTATTGTCTCTGCCAATATAAACAAAATTGTTTCATTTTCAATCTGATCCAGTGCCGAGGTAGCCCGGCGCTGGAGAAAGGCAAGCCTTTAACCCCTTCCTTCCCCTACAGCCCGGCGGGAGGGGGACCCTGAGGGTGGGGGGGGGGGAACCTATTAACACTATAGTGCCAGGTTTGTTTTTCTGGCACTATAGTGGTCGTTTAAGCTTGCTGAATGGCTATGGAGGATCTCTGTTAAATCCCTATTTACAAAAGTGCCTTTTTCATGGTAACATTATCACTTTTCTATTTGGAAATAGGAAGGCCTCCTCAGCTGTTTGACACTTCTGTTCACTCCACTGAGCTAATGGAAGTAGCAGGCACACTGTAATAGAGTACACTGCCTTACAATACTGGCTACAAGAACTGCCTGGAGAGTGTTCACCAAGTGACCAGCAGCAGGGAAAGCACTCCCCTTCAGACGGTCAGTTCTAGCAGCGTCTTTACCTCCATTCTCTCCCCTCTATGTGTCTCAGCTCATTTCAACCTCCCCTCCATGTGTCACTGCTGATCTTGTAGTGTGCCGATCCACGGCACACAAGTTTTATTTACCCGGACTGACAGGAATTGTTCTCCGTGAGATCTCAAGAGAATTGTAAATTTTATCACAGACAGGTGGCTCATATTATGCATTATCTTTATTTAGTAAAACTCTAGCAGCAAGGTTTTATGAATAACAAAAAAAAAAACTATCGAGTAACCAAAATGGAACACTCAATCAGCATTCATAAAAGAATGCCCCTGCTGGCTGCCACACTTTTCTCAGGCTCCTGACCTCTCCTGGTATTATCTTAATTTTAACCTCCTTACACTCATAATTTATCACAAATATTTCAAGGACCAATATCGACTCCACATATCACTCAACTGGATTTACCAAAACTGAGCGGATGGCATTACGGAGATACACAACGGATTAAAATATACTTCCACTGGACCATCTTACAAAACAAAACAAAAAACGACTCACCCCCATGTGTAAATTGGGTTTTGGATTTAATCATCCATTCATCAATGCTCAGATTTCATTTCTAAACACTAAGAAAACCAATTGATGAAAACTATTTCACCAAAACACATTGGTTGTGAACTCCTGTAATCTGACCTGCACTCATGCTCTCTTATCTGTTATCTACAATGCAGCCTGAAGTGCAAAATCGCACACCTCACTCTTGCCTGGATCCTATAGAGCAGGGAAATGTAACCAGCCCCCACTGCTAACATCCCTACAAAAACTAGAAGCAATTTTAACTCCTTCACTGCTGAGGGAAAGATCACCTATACGCCCTCATATCTGTATTCTCTAAGACCCCAAAAAGCGGTCACTGCACTCGGTCACTGCACTCAGTCCCTCGCTAGTGGTTACCATAAAATCACTTGGCACATTTACACCTCAGTTAGGGACACCCACAAAGTTCCAGTGCTTAATAGCTCTCACATGTTGGATTGTTTTTTTTCTGTTTCATGTTTAATGTATAATAATGTATATAAATATACACAAGACCACATGGACCGAGCTCGCATCGAGCATTACCCACACGAAGTGCTGACCGCCTGGGGCCGGAACACACCCCGATAACGACACTTTCCAGTAAGTCAGCACACTTAAGTCCCCCATCCGACTTAAAGCCCCCCACACACCCACCGACTTACCACTCTCCTCACGCGACAGCACTGGCGACCCTCAGCCAAAGCTCAAGTGGGCACCACTGGAGCCGACCATCTCCATTCTCTGAGCGCTCCGCTGACGCCTACAAACACGCTTAAGCACACCGCACAACCCGGAGCCATAATAACCAGGCTCTCACCCAACTCACACCTGTGGGCAGACTCCAACATACACACTAGCACCTACCCAGACCAAAGGACCACATCTGTCTCACCAAGGGACTCCCCCCCGATTCTATAGCCAAGCCCCATAGAGACAAACTCACACTCCACACAAGAATAATTTGTATCCTCAATCTCTACCCTTGTCTCACATAATCTGAATTATTATTCCCTACTGCCCTGCCTTTCCCCAACTACCCCGGTAGTCCCAAGAAACAAGCACAGCCAATATTTAACCCTATAATTAACAGTCAACCTGTGAGGTGCAAATGTAATACGCTCTTCTTGTTTTCACTGATAAGCTTTACAGCATGTACGCTACTATACTATAACTTCAGCTAAAGTATAACTACCGTTGATTTACTTCTTAAGTTTGTTTATGTTTAGTATATACCCCAGCCTGCACTGACACTGACTTACCACAGATGATCTTCCTGCACCACAAGCATACATACAAGCTGTCTCACCCTCACGGGATACTCTTTAAACTAAGCTTAAGACTACCCACCCAAGCAATCTTTGCACTCTAAGCCTGAAAACCACTACTTTAATCTCTAGACCTACTCTTATGTTATTTCAGTTAATGCCGATTTATCTATTATCGTTGCCTCGTCAGATTAATGACTGATTACTAATAATATAAAATTGTGCAGACTATCTATATGCCATATATGACATTGTAAGAATTTATCTCGCCTGTGACTGCTGTTGTGGCAAAACAGGCTCGTTTGTATCGCTTGCACAACAAAAATAAAGAATTAAAAAAAAAAAAAAAAAATCACTTGGCATCTTCAAAGGGACTGACATGGGCTGTCGTGGAGGAAAATCAAAACTTAAAGTTCAATCTGCTGACACTATCACAGCTGCTACACCACCCTGTCTACATGCAAGCCCAATTGAAGTGATTCAACCTAAAAGCCACAAGAACTGCACTATCAATTCAAGGAAACCTCCTTGTGTGATCCCTATTAGAAGACACACGGTTTCTAAAGTACAGAGCAAAAACTCAGAATCCCAAGACTGTCCCATGAAAATGCCTGCAGAGAATGATTATACTCATCAGAACAACTACATTAAAGGGACACTATAGTCACCCAGACCACTTCAGCTCAATGAAGTGGTCTCGGTGCAATGTCCCTCAGGTTTTAACCCTGCCTGCTGTAAACATAGCACTGCGAGTGTGTGTGTAGTGGATACAGTGCGAGTGTGCTCGCGCGCGCCGTGGATACAGTGCGAGTGTGCGCGCGCCGTGGATACAGTGCGAGTGTGCTCGCGCGCCGTGGATACAGTGCGAGTGTGCTCGCGCGCGCCGTGGATACAGTGCGAGTGTGCTCGCGCGCGCCGTGGATACAGTGCGAGTGTGCTCGCGCGCGCCGTAGATACAGTGCGAGTGTGCTCGCGCGCGCCGTAGATACAGTGCGAGTGTGCGCGCACGCAGTGCGATTGTGCAGTGTGAGAGCACAGTGGATGCAGTGCGAGTGTATGTGTGTGTAGTGGATGCAGTGCGAGATTAGAGAAGACCAGATAGATGGTTTAGATTAGTGAAGTAACATAGTTATATAGCTGAAAAGAGACTTGCGTCCATCAAGTTCAGCCTTCCTCATATTTGTTTTTTGCTGTTGATCCAAAAGAAGGCAAAAAACCCCCCCAAAAAAACAGTATGAAGCACTTCCCAATTTTGCAACAAGCTAGGGAAAAAAATCCTTCTTGACCCCAAAATGGCAGTCAGATTTATCCTTGGATCAAGCAGTTATTACCCTACATTGAAAGATTATATCCTTGAATATTCTGTTTTTGCAAGTATGCATCTAGAAGCTTTTTGTACATCTGTATGGACTCGGATAAAACTACTTCTTCAGGCAGAGAATTCTACATCCTTATTGTTCTTACTGTAAAAGAAAAAACCTTTCCTTTGCCTTAGATGAAATCTTTTTTTCTTCCAGTCAAAAAGCATGACCTCGTGTCCTATGTAAAGTCCGGTTTGTGAATAGATTTCCACACAATGGTTTGTATTGGCCCCGAATGTACGTGTATAATGTTATCATATCCCCTCTCAGGCGATGTTTTTCTAAACTAAATAGGTTTAAATTTGTTAACCTTTCTTCATAGCTGATATTCCATTCCTTTTATTAATTTTGTAGCCTGCCTCTGCACTTTTTCTAATGCCATAATATCCTTCTTTAGAACAGGTGCCCAAAATCGCACAGCATATTTAAGATGTGGTCTTACCAGTGATTTATAAAGAGGCAAAATTATATTCTCGTCCCGAGAATGAATGTCCTTTTTCATGCATGACAATACCTTACTGGCCTTGGCCACTGCTGATTGACATTGCACATTGTTGCATAGTTTGTTGTCTATAACAATTCCCAATTCCTTTTCGTGTGTGGTTATCCCTAATTCGCTTCCATTAAGGGTATACGTTGCTTGTGTATTCTTTACGCCGATGGTTTAGATTAGAGTAGACCAGATAGATGGTTTGGATTAGAAGAGACTAGATAAATGGCCAGATGAAACAGACAGCTTACACAAGATAGATATAAGAGACATGTTAGATAGATAGGTAAAATAGATCAGGTAGATAATTATACCCAGTAAATTATTGTGTGACGTCTTAGATTACAGAGAGAAGTAAATTATTTGGAACCATGTAAACTGTATTCTTCCTCAAATCTGACAAAGCGGTTATTAAGATAAATCATCATCACACACTCAGAGAAGCATTTGAAACAGAACAGTTCAACAGGAAATACTAATGTGACAAAATATATAAGACAAGTACATACTTCGCTACTAAAATTCACAGGAAGTGGTCAGGCACTTAACTTAAAATTCAAGTAGACGCAACTCCATCACAAAGTAAGAAAATATTTCTCTGGCTTAATAATAAAAACCCAGAATCAAAAGGTTTCTACCAGTATGCCTATTTAGCTACTGACCTGGCTTCCCAGGAATCCTCTCTCTGGGATAGAACAGCGAGATTTGTCCCTCTGCTTTTTCTGCATAAAAAGAGACAACAACGTCCACAATCCTGGGATTTTGACATCCTTTTCCATGGGACCCAGTGCCCACAAAGAGAGAGGCAGAAGGCCAAAAGGAAAGGTTTTGTTGCCAACAACCCTAATCACCCCTTAATCTGTTATCTTCAGAAACTGAAAGCAGTTTAGTTAAAAATGCATACATTTCAACTTCCTCCACCTCCACCTCCACCGTAGTACCGGAATACACACAAAATAAATTAGGGCGTCACCTTCTGTATGGAACACACACCCACCATAACCTACACTGTGTCTCAAAATATACGGTTATTGATCATCTCAAAAGTACCGTTGGACATAAAGATAAAATACAAAATATATATATAAATTATTGGATCTAAGCTAAAAATTATTGTTGTGGCAGTCTGTCAATTATGTTGTTGTGAAATCCCCTTGTGATGCAAGGAATGTAAAAGATGAGTTTACCATGTTTTTACTTTGAGCTATATATCTATTGCGTATTTGAGTGTACACACATATATACTTCCTCTTTCTTCTAGGACTATTAAAAGACTACAAAAGTAAATAAAATGAAAAGTAATCAAGATTTGATAGTTTAGCAATCAGGTGTACCACCCAAATACTTTTCAAAAACATATTAGTATACTTAACTTATGCACTGCTTGGCAGTAGTATAAGAACTTGAGCATACAATATTGCGTTTAAGTAAAAACACAATATTCTCTTTCTAAAGACCACCAACTCATGGCAATATCTTGTGCAAAACGAAAAAGCTCTTTATTCCCAAGTAATGTCAGGTATCACCTGTTACGAAGAAAGATGAGGAAAGATAGAGCTCCATATACTAGAATATAAAATTGATTGCACAACTCCATAAACCATGATCTAAGGAGCAGAGAACTTGCCTCTTTCATCCTGGTCTTGGGACGGAAAATCTGCTTTAACATGTCCTATGAAAGTCTTGAAGCACAGCTGCCCAGAAATCTAATCTCAAAATGTCATGCTGGAAACACAGCAACATATTAACAAAAGTGCCCTTACATTTCTTCAGAAACATGAAAGGGGGTGGGAGTATGCAATGAAATAAAGAGGAAATATTGCAATTTCCCCTTAAAAAAAAAAAGAAAAGAAAAAAAAGCAGAAACCATGGTGAGGTGGTGAGTGGCCAAAATGTGCGATAAGGGAAGGGATTTCTAAAAAGAGTAAATAGACAACTAAAACTATGTAGTAAAATAAGTGTAATAACGCTTCTTAGGTAAAAGGTGTGTGTGCGCGTTTTTCTTTTTCCATTAATTTTATTCATATTACAAACACAAATTTTATGATTGAGACAGTCATAAAAGGTATATGTGAGAATGAATGAAAACACAAGAAGGCATTAATTACTCCCAAATAAACACTCCAGCTATCATTTATATCACCAGTTTGTTTTTCTAATTAGGGTTAGGGCATGAGTAAGCAAAACTCAAAACTAATTTTTGAAGGCCAGGACATTTATATAACTACACTACACTGACACTTTGCAATATAATTTTTTGAAAAGAAGATCATGATTTAGTAACAACCCCTGGATGTTGGGCTAAGGTTACAGCTCCAGGACTTGCTTGAAAACCAGAGTAATCTCAATGTACTTTTCCTGGTACATTGTTATTATTTGGACAGCTCATGTTTTCTACTCCTGCAGTGTATAATTCCTGCATGGTATAAGCAGGGCCGGTGCAAGGATTCTTGACGCCCTAGGCAGCAATCCATTTTGCCGCCCCCTCATGAAGGCAACTACATTCTCTCACAGGTTTATTTACTAAATTCTGAATTGTAATGAACACACTGCGTAAAAACACTCATCCAGTATATGCATACATATAAACACACTGCCTAATACATCCATCCACACAGACTGCCTATTACATACAATCAACCATATGCACATTACATAAATCCTCACACACACACACCGCCTAATAAATACATTCATACACCCATACTGCCGAATGCATAGATCAATAGACACATACCGCCTAATAAATATATCCACACACTCTTTTTCAATGCATGTGGTGCCGTTTCATTTGTAATAATATTGAGATTTAATTTATGTTACTACTAACATTTTTTCGGTTTAATATAGAATTCTATTAACATATATTTTAAATATAATTTAACATATAAGTATCTAATTACATGGTCACACACTAGCACACACACTGTCACACACACTCTGACATACATACACATTTTCACTAACACACTTTCACTGACATACATAGTGTCGCTTACACACTCACTGACATACAGTGCCAGTTAAACACACAAACACTGACATACACAGTGTCACTCACACACTTTCACTAACACACACTCTCACTGACATAGTGTCAGTTACACATTCACTGACATACACAATGTCACTAACACACACACAGTGACACTCACACACTATCACTGACATACACACAGCTTCACTGACACACACACACTCACTGACATACACAGTGTCACTTACACACTCTCACTGACATGCACAATGTAATTTACAGTCACTAACACACAGTATCACACACACACACACACACACAAACAAACACACTGTCACTGACATGCACACACAATTTCAGTTACACACTCTCACTAACGCACACACTGTCACTCAAGCACAAACTCACACCACTTTACATATAGTCACACTTTATTTACACACAAAAACACAGCAATTCAATAAACACAGACTAATTTACCATCACACACTCATACACATAATCAGTTCCCCTTACCTTCAGATCTACCATTCATAAGTGCTGTGAATGGAGCAGAGGGGTCCATCCTGCAGGTAGCTGGTGCTGTTCCTGGTGGGGGGAGCAGGAGAGCCGTGCACTATGAGCACATGCTGCTTCCTGCTCCCCTCAGAGTGCTTCCGGTGTTCACAGGCAGGGGGCAGCCGGGATACCAAGTCATGTCCCGGCTTCCCCTGCCTGCTGGAAACTGAGTGCTCTGCTCGGGTGCTGGGGTTACAGCATACCCCTCTCCCGAGCAGGCAAGTGGCTGCAGAGAGAGCCCAGCAGCTGAATGACTGCGCTGGGGGGTGGCTAAGAAACCGTTCGCCCAGCACTCCAGCCCCAGGCAGCCCACCAGGAAACCTCCCGGTGGGCGCCCCCCAGAGGCCGGCGCCCTAGGCGAATGCCTTATTCGCCTTAATGTTAGCGCCGGCCCTGGGTATAAGGTATGGTCTAACACTATGAAGTCTAGAGGCCATAATCCTGGGCAGAACCAGGACATCCATGCCTTGGTTTTCATTGGTTTAGTGGAAGCTGTCACCTTTTTAGATGCAGCTTTTGCGGAGCTGAATCAATGGCAGCAGCAGAAGTAGCTACCTTGCAGCACTGTAACAGCCACTTATCTCAAAGCAGCACTGGTAGTGTATGAGTTTACACATCCCCTTAGCCCATACACTACCTTTAAAGGGGTGGGGGAGCAATGAGCACAGTGTTGGGAAAGACTCCTCTGATGCACAATCCTCCCTTGCTCAAGTCCTCAATACAGATGGCTTTTGTCCAATCTGCCAATTTTTCATACATAAGTATTAGACACACAGAGTCTGGTGTTAACATTAAATTGTTGAATCTATTTGTGTCAGAAGCTCCTAATGGCCATCAGATTGACAAACATGAAAATATTGCTCTCTTTCATGAGATTCACAGTTTTCAACCACAAGGATGCAGGAACAGCATCTATGCCACAAAAGCCACCTCATTAAGAGTGCTTTTTAAAGTGTTTGTTTTTTAACCCTCTCTGTTTGTTTTTTAACCCTCTCCTGATTCCACTACATTTGTCATCCCAGCCAAATGCCCTGAGATCCTCCACTGTAACTAGTGCACAAAAAAATAAATAAAAAAAAATGTAAACTTTATATTTTGCCCGGATCTATGTCCTAGGCGTTGCCATCTTAGTATGGACAGACGAAGATCCTGTGGGACCGTCATCTGTCACGAAATAGCAATGAAATTCCTGCGCATGCCGAGTTGAACACAACTTGGACATGAATTTTGGCTATTCGTTAATTCATCAGAAAGACAAAAAAAAGAAAAAAAAATCTAGACAAGAAAAAATAATCCATCCTCCCCAAGCGTGGGCTCTGCATGGCATGGGACACAGTGCAATTGGTTACCTGCAAGACTCAAGATATACCTGTCAAAGCACTCTGATTAGTTGGCTTAAGCCAACCAAGGTCATGGCTCTGGAGGGGTGGCCAGAGCTGCTGCAGGGGGACTGCTGGGGTCTCCGGCAGTCCCCACTGACCGTGATCGCCGGTCCAGGCCTCCTATTTGTCCTTAACGACCGTTTTTGTGTTGGACGTGTAAATAAATATATATATATATTTTTTTCCTAAGTGTATTATGATATAAATATATTAATATCAAAATACAGTTTTATATATATATATATATATATACACACACATATACATAATATATAGTTATTATTATGGGCTTCCGGTCTGACCTCCGAGGCAAGCAGTCGCACGAGTTGAGAGCTCCGTCGGCAAATCGGGAAAACCGGGTGAAACAACCCCTGAAACTCGGGGAAAAACCCTAAAAACGACCCACAAAGACATACAGCAGTATCCCAAAGCAACATGGGGAGGAAAATCAAGAAAACGCCGGCCGCAAAACACCCGCCCGGCCTCACGATAGGCGACATGTGGAAGCAGGCCCGCGGGGCATGTGGACCAGACATGGCGGCGCTACATGGCGGCTGCTCCGATTTTTCGGCCGATCCATCCGAGGAAGACTACCTGCCGGCAACCAAGGCGGTGAGATCTCCACAATTACCCAGTCCTAACCCAGAGACAGCTCCGTTAACAATTGCGGCCCTCACGCGGCTGCTCGCAGACCACCATAAGGATCTGCACAATGATATCGAGGCACTCAGGGGGGACATACAAGGGATGACAACCCGCCTAAACGCATTGGAACACACAGCCTCGGACACCACCCGAGACATTGGGGAAATCAGGCAAAACATACTCGACATCCAGCACCAGCAAGCGCTCCTCGAACACCACATGGCTGAACAAGAGGATGCAGGTCGAAGGGACAACATGAAAATAAGGGGATTCACTGAAAATATTCCAGATGCAGACCTGGCCCGAGTAGTGGCTCGCCTCATTACCAAAATACTGCCACCCATGCAGGCCAACAAGGTCACCACGCAAAAATATTTCGCATTCCTAAATCCCCCAGAGCACCTTCAGAGGCCACATGTGATATTATACTCACATTACAATCAAGAACTGACAAGACAATGCTTCAAAACGCCTTAAGGGAGAAGACACCATTTCAATTTGAGGGGATGACATTGCATTTCCTCGCCGATCTATTGCGGGGTACCCTGGCATGGAGGAGATCCCTCCAACCACTCACCACGCTCCTTCGCCAAAGAGGCCTCAAATATCGGTGGCAAACAACCCACGTGCTTACCGTGCAACAGGAAGCTGACTCCCATCAGATCAGGGAGCTGAACGACGCGACACCGCTACTGCAAGCACTGGGCCTGCCGCCGGACTCCCTCACACAGACAGCCCGGCAAGGATGCAAGGTCACCCCAGCACTCGTGGGACCCAGCGAGATCTGTTCCATTTGTGCCGACGGGCCGAACACCTGAACCCTATGTGGCGCTTACCACCTAACAGGCAGACTCGATGGCATCGGAAACCTCCTTGTGATGGCAGGGACACTCTTCAATTAGGGAGCCAATGGTCGACCTCTTAATTTACTCCGAACCCCGCACCGATCAGGAGGCCCACATCCTCCCTGAAGACACCCTCTAAATACCGGACTCACAGTTTGGAAACGCATACCCTCCAACAACAGGGTGGCCACCCTTTTTCCCTTTTTCCTTATGTATATATTGGTTCTGATCTTATTAGTTGTTTCTTGTTTGATGGCTACAAGTCACCGTATTCCTCTACACACCATCACAGGCGGTAAATTGCATACTAAGTCCAACTAAGCATAACCTAGCCCAGTTTTAAGCAAGCGCCATACTTTTATGTTACTTTTCTATGGTTATTCATCTTAATTTACCTTACTTTGATGTACTCCTAATAACATGCTACTTAGCAGTTAGGCTCCATGAGCTATACTTATTAATTTAACCAATCGGACTCAACGTAGTGTCTCACTTTATATTGGTGCAGGAGATTGTTTGAATTAATAGAAGTTACACGCAGCTCTCCTCCTCTTGTTTAGTCCTGGGTTGACATAAAACGCTAATTGATTGTAAAATGGAATGCTACTGTCATTAACCTTATACACTACTTACATCTAAATTGAGTAAAACTAGAGGGCTGGTGATTACATTGCCTACAACCCACTACACTATACTACTGAACTGTCCGTAGGTTTACAATGAGCTAAAATAATGTTAAAGTATTTAGTATTTTACATCTTATAGAGTTGCATTGTCTAACTACCCAGCTAATGTCTTGAAAAGCGGCCAGACCTCATCAGAAGGCAACCACCTTTCTTGTTAATGGGACCCTGATCGATCATAAGCACTGCCTAGTTTACCGTAAGGGAATGCAGCAATACATGCCACGAGGAACATCAACCCTGTTACATATCTTAGTATTATCCGCAAAAAGACACACCTTACCATCAAGACCTTCTGCAATATCACTAATAAAAATATTAAAGAATGGGTCCAAGTACAGATCCCTGAGGTACCCCACTGGTGACAAGCCCAAGCTTCGAATATACTCCATTGACTACAACCCTCTGTTGCCTGTCACTCAGCCACTGCCTTACCCATTCAACAATATTGGAATCCAAACTTAAATATTGCAGTTTATTTATAAGCCTTCTATGTGCAACAGTGTCAAAAGCCTTACTGAAATCTAGGTAAGCAATGTCTACTGCACCACCCTGATCTATAATTTTAGTTACCCAATCAAAAAAATCAATAAGATTAGTTTGGCATGATCTCCCTGAAGTAAACCCATGTTGTCTCTGATCTTGAAATCCATGTGTTTTTAGATGTTCAACAATCCTATCCTTTAACATGGTTTCCATCACTTTCCCCACTACTGAAGTAAGGCTTACTGGCCTATAGTTGCCCGACTCCTCCCTATTACCTTTCTTGTGAATGGGCACAACATTCGCTAACTTCCAATCTTCTGGGACTACTCCTGTTATCAATGATTGGTTAAATAAATCTGTTAATGGTTTTGCTAGTACACCACTAAGCTCTTTTAATAGCTTTGGGTGTATTCCATCAGGCCCCATTGACTTATTTGTCTTTACTTTTGACAGTTGAAATAGAACCTCTTCCTCTGTAAACTCACGTGTAATAAATGACTCATTTATCCTTTTTCTTAACTGAGGTCCCTTTCCTTCATTTTCATCTGTAAATACCGAACAAAAATATTCATTGAGGCAGTCAGCTAGACCTTTATCCTCATCTACATACCTTCCTTCTTTTGTTTTTAATCTAACTAATCCTTGTTTTACTTTTCTTTTCTCATTTAGGTATCTAAAAAAAGTTGTCCCCCTTTTTTTTTACTGACTGTGCTATTTTCTCTTCTGTGTGTGATTTGGAAGCTCTTATAACTTGCTTAGCCTCTTTCTGCCTAATCTTATAGGTCATTCTGTCTTCCTCACTCTGGTTTTTTTATAATTACTAAATGCTAACTTTTTGTTTTTTACTATTTTGGCCACATCTGCGGAGTACCACAGTGGTTTCTTGAATTTTTTGCTTTTACTGACAAGCCTAATGCAATTTTCTGTTGCCTTCAGTAGTGCAACTTTTAAATAATCCCATTTCTTTTGGACTCCATTTAAATTGCTCCAGTCTGATAATGACTCCTTTACACATATTCTAATTTTAGAAAAGCCTGTTTTTCTAAAGTCTAAAACTTTTGTTTTTGTGTGGTGTGACTCAGTCACTGTTATTATATTAAACCACACTGATTGATGATCACTGGATCCTAAAATTATAAAACTGTGCCTGTATAACGTAAGCCATGACCTGTACTATCAATGTTTACCTTCTTTACTGGATGTCGCTGTTGTGGCGCATACCGGCTACCTGTTTATTCTGTGCACACCCAAAATAAAGAATTTAAAAAAAATATATAGTTATTATATATATATATACACACACACACACACACACACACACACACACACACGTGTGTAATTTTACTCTTAGTGTATTTTTATATTAATATATGTATATATTCATTTAAAAAAAAATACACGTAGTATGACGTAGTATGATGTTATACATTTTTCCTTTAAATCATTGATTAAGACAACTGGCCAGATATAAAAATTACATTTGATCACAATATATATAATATCTTTTTCCACTCTATTTTTGCATTTTTATATGATATTTTTCACAAATTTTCAGGCATTTTTTGACTTTACTATCACATAATAGCACTTTTTTTATAAATATTGCACTTTACAAACATATGGCTGCACTTTATAAGCATATTGTCTCACTTTACTAAACTTGCTCCTCTTTAGCACTTTATTAATGATAAGCACTTTAAATATTACTATATGCAATTTATATACAATAATATGCACTTTATTATCTTAAATATAATACACAGCACTATTTAATAAGTCGTGCCTAGGTAAATTGTTTTCATAATCAGATCTATAAGTTCAGTATTCTCTTATCAATGTGTTATGTGTTAATATGCATTCATATGTAATGTGTAAGTTTTTTACTTGTAACTCTTTACTATGTTTTAGGCGGAGCTTGCATGCAAATAGATATACCTTTTAGATAAATAGTAACAGATCGGGGCTGTGACTTTTGTGGGGTTTCCATGTGTTTTAGGGGTACTTTCGGGAGGTTTTTAAAATGTATGTTTTCTGTGCCTGGAGATAATGGCGTTTAGTACAGTTCCTGACTCAATTATCTCCTATGCACAGGGTAGGGATTGACCTATTTTATATGTGAGTATCCTGGACCTGATAGCCAATGTAATCGTGTGTATGTTTTTACTGTAGTCTACGCTCAGGTTGACAGGGGTGCAGGGGCGGACTGAGAACCCTCAGGGCCCCCGGGCAAAATAAATCAAGGGCCCCCTTACAGGCCCCACCCATACTCCGCAGCAAGCGCCACCCATGTCCCGCCTCCATGCACCGCCTCCAGCCACACCCTACACAATCTTTAGACACAAGGAACAAAAGTGCAATAATCCCTTCGAGGCCCCAGTAGAAACTACAATTGAGGGCTAATGGGCCATGGAGGGGGGGGGGGAGCATTCTAGCAGAGGCTATCTCAGTGTCCTTTAGAGAGTGTGTTAGAAATAATTTCCTCCAGGTCCCATTAGAATTATTGGAAGGCTGTGGGCTTACTGGCTGCGGCTGGCAGGCTGTGGGCTTGCTGGCAGGCTGTGGGCTTGCTGGCTACTGCCGGCAGGCTGAGGGCTTGCTGGCTGCGGCTGGCAGGCTGTTGGCTTGCTGGCTGGCAGGCTGTGGGCTTGCTGGCTCCGGCTGGCAGGCTGCACCTGGCAGGCTGTGTGCCTACTGGCTTTTGCTGGCAGGCTGTGTTGTTGCTGGCTGTAGGCCTGTGGCTTGCTGGCAGGCTGTGGGCTTGCTATAGGCAGGCTGGCTGGCAGCCTGTAGTGGCCGGCGGCTGGCCTGTGGCCGGCGGCTGGCCTGTGGCCGGCGGCTGGCCTGTGGCCGGCGGCTGGCCTGTGGCCGGCGGCTGGCCTGTGGCCGGCGGCTGGCCTGTGGGCGGCGGCTGGCCTGTGGGCGGCGGCTGGCCTGTGGGCGGCGGCTGGCCTGTGGGCGGCGGCTGGCCTGTGGGCGGCGGCTGGCTTGTGGGCGGCGGCTGGCTTGTGGGCGGCGGCTGGCTTGTGGGCGGCGGCTGGCTTGTGGTGGCCGGCTGGCTTGTGGTGGCCGGCTGGTGGCCTGTGGTGGCCAGCTGCAGGGCTGTGGGTGCCTGTGGCCGGCTGCTGGGTTGTGGCTGGCTACTGTGGCCGACCTGTTGCCGGCTGCTGGGTAGTTGGCCTGAGGCCTGTGGCTGGCTGGCCTGGGGCCTGTGGCTGGCCTGGGGCCTGCTGGCTGGGGCCCTGTGGCTTGCTGGCTGGGGCCCTGTGGCTTGCTGGCTGGGGCCCTGTGGCTTGCTGGCTGGGGCCCTGTGGCTTGCTGGCTGGGGCCCTGTGGCTTGCTGGCTGGGGCCCTGTGGCCCTGTGGCTTGCTGGCTGGGGCCTGGGGCCCTGTGGCTTGCTGGCTGGGGCCTGGGGCCCTGTGGCTTGCTGGCTGGGGCCTGGGGCCCTGTGGCTTGCTGGCTGGGGCCTGGGGCCCTGTGGCTTGCTGGCTGGGGCCTGGGGCCCTGTGGCTTGCTGGCTGGGGCCTGGGGCCCTGTGGCTTGCTGGCTGGGGCCTGGGGCCCTGTGGCTTGCTGGCTGGGGCCTGGGGCCCTGTGGCTTGCTGGCTGGGGCCTGGGGCCCTGTGGCTTGCTGGCTGGGGCCTGGGGCCCTGTGGCTTGCTGGCTGGGGCCTGGGGCCCTGTGGCTTGCTGGCTGGGGCCTGGGGCCCTGTGGCTTGCTGGCTGGGGCCTGGGGCCCTGTGGCTTGCTGGCTGGGGCCTGGGGCCCTGTGGCTTGCTGGCTGGGGCCTGGGGCCCTGTGGCTTGCTGGCTGAGGCCTGGGGCCCTGTGGCTTGCTGGCTGGGGCCTGGGGCCCTGTGGCTTGCTGGCTGGGGCCTGGGGCCCTGTGGCTTGCTGGCTGGGGCCTGGGGCCCTGTGGCTTGCTGGCTGGGGCCTGGGGCCCTGTGGCTTGCTGGCTGGGGCCTGGGGCCCTGTGGCTTGCTGGCTGGGGCCTGGGGCCCTGTGGCTTGCTGGCTGGGGCCTGGGGCCCTGTGGCTTGCTGGCTGGGGCCTGGGGCCCTGTGGCTTGCTGGCTGGGGCCCTGTGGCTTGCTGGCTGGGGCCTGGGGCCCTGTGGCTGGGGCCTGGGGCCCTGTGGCCTGCTGGCTGGGGCCTGAGGTCTGCTGGCTGGGGCCTGGGGCCCTGTGGCTTGCTGGCTGGGGCCTGGGGCCCTGTGGCTTGCTGGCTGGGGCCTGGGGCCCTGTGGCTTGCTGGCTGGGGCCTGGGGCCCTGTGGCTTGCTGGCTGGGGCCTGGGGCCCTGTGGCTTGCTGGCTGGGGCCTGGGGCCCTGTGGCTTGCTGGCTGGGGCCTGGGGCCCTGTGGCTTGCTGGCTGGGGCCTGGGGCCCTGTGGCTTGCTGGCTGGGGCCCTGTGGCTGGGGCCCTGTGGCTGGGGCCTGGGGTCTGCTGGCTGGGGCCTGGGGCCTGCTGGCTGGGGCCTGGGGCCTGTGGTTTGCTGGCTGGGGCCTGGGGCCTGTGGTTTGCTGGCTGGGGCCTGGGGCCTGTGGTTTGCTGGCTGGGGCCTGGGGCCTGTGGTTTGCTGGCTGGGGCCTGGGGCCTGTGGTTTGCTGGCTGGGGCCTGGGGCCTGTGGTTTGCTGGCTGGGGCCTGGGGCCTGTGGTTTGCTGGCTGGGGCCTGGGGCCTGTGGTTTGCTGGCTGGGGCCTGGGGCCTGTGGCTTGCTGGCTGGCCTGGGGCCTGTGGCTTGCTGGCTGGCCTGGGGCCTGTGGCTGGGGCCCTGTGGCTGGCCGGGGGGTCTGTGGCTTACCTGGCTGGTTGCTGGGCCTGGAATGTGAAGATGGCTGACCCATGTGGATTCCGGTCCCGTGCAGGCAGCGCCCGTCGACGTCATCGCGTCACGTAGTGACGTCGACGCGCCTCCGCGCACAGGACCGGGCCCCTCCTCCTCCTCCTCCTGATACAGCAGTAAGTGAATATTACAGCGCCGGGCCCGGGCCCCGATCTCCACAGTGAATAACTTTGCAGCCGTGCACATTATGTGCACGGCTGCGGCGGGCCCCCCTCCCGGCCGGGCCCTCGGACCACGTCCGAAGTGCCCGACCGGACAGTCCGCCCCTGCAGGGGTGTGCCCCTTGCATGGGGACCTGCATATAAGGCCAGTTGTGGCTGCCAATAAATGTGTTCCTGCTTACCCTCAACATAGTCTCATCTCATGTGTGGGGGAAACAGCTGTATCTACTCTGGGGATTGCTACATCACTATAATCACCTGGAATTATAATCACTTGCTCTTTTAAGAGCATATTGCTACACTCTCTTGGATGAGAGGTCTACCCACTGGAAACTGGTTCCTGGTTTTGGGTCCATTGTGGGTGGAGGGCAGAGAGACCCCAACCAAGCTGTAACGCTGGAAGTGCGACTATAGTGCGGATAGTGTCTGGTGTGGTGCTTGTGGTACTCGGTAATCACTAGGAAGCAGCGATTGGTGGAGGCGCCCGGTTGAGGTGCCAGGCAGTCAATCACACTCCCCCCCCCCCCCCTCAATATTATTAGGGTGGGGGGTAGGTAGGTTTATATTTTATTGGGTGGGATGAGGGTGACTAGGGGCTTGGGGAACCCCTAGTCACTTGTGGGCAGGGAGGACTTTATTTTTACAAGTAGCTGTCGGGCTGGGGGGGGGCAATATACGTCACTTAGGCCACCCACTACTAATTGAGGGAGAATAAGGTTCCTCCCTTTTGTCACTTAGGGCCCTCACTCACCGCTAATGGGTAGGGGCCAGGCTGAAAACAATGGTTCCCCCCTTTGTCACTTTTGTCTCCTCCTCCGGAGCCCCCATCCGTTAGCAACTAGATCACATCAGCGACTATAAAAATGCATCCATTTAGTACTTGGCTCTGATGTGCAGATTATTAATAACGCCAACAACTACTTCACTATGACACCCAATCCTTAACATATTACTCTTGGCCGAAAATGTACAAAACAAGTAACAGAAAAGATACATAAAAGTAGACTTTTAGAAATGAATGCCATCTCAGGATTCTTGTTTCTTAGTCATAAGGTTTATTTTAATGTCTCCAAAATCCCATTATTTTCATATAGTACTTAGGTCCCTATTATGTAGCATATGTATCTCATCTCTGTATATCACACAGGTCATCAGTTGTAGTTTAAGCCACAAAAGAAGAGTCTGTGGACTCTGCCATTGGCAACTTTCTTATTCAGGGTCTGTGATCTATCACCAAGACACAGGCACGAAAAAAAAAAAAATACCAAAGAGACAAATCGTATTTAATCCTTGTGAGCTTAAGTGACGCAAGTATACGACAGCCATAAAGCAAGATATATGATGGAAAGAGAACAAAACTAGTCAGCCAGTCTTGTAAACAGCAGACAATAATAGTACGGGTAACTTATCAAAGCCTACGGCCGCTATGGCCAATATTTTTAAACCTGTCTTTTGAGCTCCAGGTCTTACAAGATACTAAGGGACAGATGTGCGAGTCTAAAAATCACTGTTTCTTTTCCCATCTTTTACATTCCTCTCACCCTTAAATTGGCTTCCCCTTTTCTTTCATTTCTGCATCTCATTACCCATCACTGCTACAAAATTAGTCACCCTTTTGCATTCCATATCATCTGGGATAATGGAGTTTGAATTTCCTTTTAACATTTTACATACTAGTACTCTTAAACTGTCTATGTCATCCCCTTTTGTTTCCATCCAAGTTTCCGCCTCCTCAGATAAGTTCCACTGCTCAGTGTCAAGCTCAGTCTCCCCTCTGCTGATGATAAACTTTCTCTCCAAGTTAGGTTCTGCTGGCTGCTCTCTCTGCTCTAAGCTCAAGTGAAAAATGTGCTGATTTTTGCCTGATGTCTGACTGGTACATCAACTAACTTGCTGCAGTTCTGCAATAATGCTGCCATCAATTATGTACATTAAATGAACATTTCAAGCACAATAACCACTACAATTTACTGTAGTGCTCATGTGTCCCCTCTCCCCATTATAACTAATTTTGAACACAGAAAGGTACTTCTTGTCTGCAGCCTTTGCTTGCCCTCCTTTACTCAGAACCTTTTAAGTCTGTGGACTAAAATGGAGACTTTGGGTATCAAAGCGTGCTCTCTTTTTCAATAACTATACCACCGTGGAATTTCGCATCTATGGGGGATGTCAAGTGCAAGGCCCTGAGCATGATTATATATCTATCATAATTGTTCTGTGCTAATGTATTGTAACCTGAACTCTTGGGTATTTATTTTGCTATCTAACAATTTAAAGTAGTAAGTCAACAAGGATATGCAAAAGAAAGATTGAGAAGCAGTAAATGAAACAGGAAATAGTACTATTTCATATTTATATGGCAAGTAATATGCTTGAATTTTTTTATGTAGATCAAAATACTTGTCCTTGGCTCAAAGGGACCCTGTAGTCACCTGAACCACTACAGCGTAATGTGGTTCTGGTGTCTATAGAGAGAAAAGACAGTGTTTACATTAGTGCTGTTGCGGTCACCGGCCCGCCGAGCCTCACGGTCGTGCCCGACCGGCACGACCGCTCCGACTACACGAGCTTACCTGCTCGTCGGCGAGCCGGGAACCGCGCACATAGTTCTTCCGGGCATCGCGCCCAGATCCAAGATGGCGCCGACCGCGTGGTCGCGTCTATTGCTAGCCCCGCCCCCGAGAATTATACCAACGTGTGCGTGACGTCACGACGTCAACGCACACGCACGTTTTGGGGTCAGAGGTCGCCCTCTGACCAATCATAGCCTAGAGAGGGGTATTTAAACCCCTAGCTTTCCCCATTACTTTGCCATGTCGTGGTTTCAGTTTCCTGGTTTCCTGAAAGTGCTATTCTCGTGTTTCTGATTTCCTGGTATCCTGATCCTTGGCGTTTCCCTGGTTATTCTGATCTCTGGTTTCCCTGACTTGGCTTGTTTAATCGGTATTGAGTATTTTCTGGCTTCCTTGACCTCGGCTTTCCCTTTGACCATTCTCTGTCTCTAGCGTATTAGTCCGGCCATTCTAAGGACCGGTTTACGCTCTTTCCTATTATTTTCCTTTTCTTACTTATGTATATGTTTACATAGTTTCTGCGTGCTGGACCACATTACTAGTCGTGACATTACGACATGGCCATGGATCCTGCAGAACTATGCAAGCATATGATCGCATGTGAGAGTAGGGTGGAGGATATGGACCACAGGTTAGACCAATTTGCCCAGGCATTTCAGACCTTGCTCCAGAGGACTGCCTATTTAGAGGTCCCTCCGGTACCACCTGTGGTTCCGCCACCTGTAGTGGTTCCCGTACCACATAAACCACCGTCCATAACCTTGTCACCGCCCCCCCGCTATGGAGGTGATTCTAAGGAATTCAGAGGTTTTTTAAACCAAATTGAATACCACTTTGAGGCCTCCCCAGGTTCATTCCCAACAGATAGATCAAAAATAGGCTATCTGATGAACCAATTAACTGGAAAAGCTTTGACCTGGGCTAACCCCTTATGGGAAAGTGGTGACGCAGTAGCCCGTGATTACAATACCTTTCTTACGGCCTTTAAAGCTACATTTGAACCTAAAGGCAGGGAGAAGAATGCTGCCAAAGCCCTTATGCGAATCAAGCAAGGCAGTCGTTCTGTAGCCGATTATGCTATAGAGTTCAGGACATTAGCGTCTGAGGTTGATTGGACCAATAGCGGTCTGGTGGCTGCTTTCTCTGAAGGTTTAGCTGAGAATATACACGATGAGACTGCAGCTAGAGACCTTCCGGTTAGTCTTAACGAGTTTATTGCCTACATGATAGACATTGACAACCAGCTCAGAGAGAGAGAGAAAGACAAACAACGTAACAGACGCTCTAATTTGTCCATAGCCCCTCGTTTCTCTAACCCAGTGGTGAGTAGCCAAACGCCTCTTCCAGAACCTGAACCCATGCAATTGGGTAGTGCTAAACTCACTGAGGCAGAGAGACAACACAGACGTAACGAGGGGTTATGTATGTATTGTGGCAAGAAGGGGCATCTAAGGTCGTCATGCCCGGTTCGGCCGGAAAACTTGCACACCTAAGGCACGTACGGGGACCGACCTTAGGTGTGATGTATATGTCCCCTAAATTGACTAAGAACCGTTTCCTTATCAAAGTAACCTTATCTTTCGAGAACACTACTGTTCAATGTGAGGCTATGATTGACTCTGGGGCAGCGGAGAATTTCCTAGACAAAGAATTCTCTGCAAAACATCTCCTGCCCTTAAGACATAAAGAGAAACCTATAGCAGTCGAGGCCATTGATGGGAGGCCTCTTACCCAGCCTTTCATCACACACGAAACTCTGCCAATCACTGTTTCAGTGGGTGTTCTCCATTCTGAAGAAATGACCTTTCAAATTATCTCTTCACCTACAGTTCCGATAATACTCGGTTTCCCTTGGCTCCTTAAACACAATCCACGTTTGGATTGGATTGAAGGAGAGATTGTGAGTTGGGGTGAGAGATGCAAAGGTGTCTGCTTTAAACAAATCCCACAACCTATTGGCACCATTAATGTTCCTGTTACACCTCCCTTGACCACACAAATTCCACAACAGTATATGGATTTGAAAGAGGTATTTAACAAGGTCCAGTCAGAAGGGTTACCTCCTCATAGACCTTATGACTGTACTATAAATTTATTACCAGGGACTATGCCTCCCAAGGGAGGAATCTATGCCTTGTCCCCCCAGGAAAATCTTTGTTTAGAGGAATACATTAAGGAGGCTCTCAGAAAGGGTCATATCCGTAGGTCCTCCTCACCAGCCGGGGCTGGATTCTTCTTTGTCTCTAAAAAAGAAGGAGACCTACGCCCTTGTATTGATTATAGGGGTTTGAATAGGATTACCATTAAAAACGCCTACCCTATTCCCCTTATATCAGAACTATTTGACAGATTGAAGGGAGCTCGAGTCTTTACCAAGCTCGATCTCCGAAGTGCATACAATCTAGTCAGGATTAAGGACGGTCACGAATGGAAGACCGCATTTAACACCAGAATGGGACATTACGAATACCTGGTTATGCCGTTTGGATTATGTAACGCTCCAGCGGTATTCCAGGATTTTATTAACGATGTCCTAAGAGAGTACCTTCACATGTTCGTTCTAGTGTATTTGGACGACATTCTCATCTATTCCCCAGACCTAGAGACACATCACGAACATGTGAGAATTGTACTGAAAACCCTGTTACAAAACGGCCTTTACTGTAAACTGGAGAAATGCCAGTTTGACCAAACGGAGATACAATTCCTTGGATACGTTATATCTCCGTCTGGTTTCCAGATGGATCCTCGTAAACTGGAGGCAGTCTTACAGTGGCCATTACCCAAGGGCCTTAAAGCTACTCAACGCTTTATAGGTTTTGCAAATTACTACCGCAAATTCATAAGGGGATTTTCCTCCGTGATTTCCCCTATAACCAATTTAACAAAAAAAGGAACAAATTGTATATCTTGGCCCAAAGAAGCAAGAGAGGCATTTGAACAATTAAAATTTTTATTTTCCTCAGCACCTGTCCTGACCCATCCTGATCCATCCAAACCATTTATCCTAGAGGTGGATGCATCAGAAACAGGAGTTGGAGCCATTCTGTCTCAAAGAGAAAGTCCTGATACGCCTTTACATCCCTGTGGATTTTACTCTCGCAAACTCACACCTGCAGAGAGGAATTACGACATAGGGAATAGGGAACTTTTGGCCATTGTACTTGCCCTTAAGGAATGGAGGCATCTCTTAGAAGGTTCCAAAGAGCCACTTTTGATCTTTACTGATCATAAGAATTTGGCTTATATTGGGGACGCTAAGAGACTGTCCTCTCGTCAGGCTAGGTGGTCATTGTTCCTCTCCCGATTCAATTTCGTAATTACGTACCGGCCTGGTACTAAAAACACCAAGGCAGATGCACTTTCTCGGCAGTTTGAGACAGATGAAGTACCAGAACAGGAGATATATCCTATTGTACCTCCTGAATGCCTCATTGCCACTACTGTTTCCGAAGTGTCTTCTCCACTCTTCTGTGCCATAATAGCAGATCAAACTCAGGCACCTGTGGGAAAACCTCCGGACAAACTGTATGTGTCACCTCAGTTTCGAAAGAAGGTACTAGATTTGTTCCATGACAACCTCACAGCGGGCCATCCTGGAGTCCATAAAACTCTCTCAGCCGTCTCCAGGAGATTTTGGTGGCCTGCTCTTAGAAACGATATCAAAGATTATGTTGGGGCATGTCAAATATGTGCAGTTTCTAAAGTTCCTCCTAGGTCACCTCCTGGACTGTTACAACCACTGCCCATACCTAGTGCTCCATGGACCCACTTGGCCATGGATTTCATTGTGGATCTACCCAGTTCAAACGGGTTTAATACAGTCCTTATGGTTATTGATAGATTCACGAAGATGGCACATTTCGTCCCACTTAAGAAATTACCATCTGCTCAAGATCTTGTTCAAATATTCTTGAGAGAGATCTTTCGGTTGCACGGTGTACCCAAAAACATAGTATCTGACAGAGGTACCCAGTTTGTTTCTAGGTTTTGGCGTTCCTTTTGCAAACAATTGGGCGTCGAACTCTCCTTTTCATCAGCATATCACCCTCAAACAAATGGAGCAGCAGAGAGGGCGAATCAGTCTTTAGAAGCTTATTTACGTTGCTTTATAAATGCCAATCAATCTAACTGGTATGAGCTCTTACCCATGGCTGAGTTCGCCAGAAACAACGCCACTCATGAATCTTCTAATCACAGTCCATTCTTTGTTAATCAGGGTTATCACCCCGCTATTTTACCTTCTGCATTCTCAGACACAGAAATCCCCGCTTTGGACACCCGTTTAGAATCGATTCATGATACCTGGGATTCCGTCCATTCAGCTCTGCAAAAAGCCTCATTCCGAGCAAAGGTCCAAGCTGACAAGAAACGGGGCGCTAATCCTGTCTATCTTCCAGGTGACAGGGTGTGGCTCTCCACGAGACATATCAAGCTTAAGGTCCCATCCATGAAATTTGCCCCTCGGTACATTGGTCCCTTTCGAGTTACCCAACGTATTAATCCAGTGACCTATTCTTTGGCACTACCGGCTCATATGAGAATAGCGAATACTTTCCATGTGTCTCTGCTCAAGCCCCTTACTTGCAATCGCTACACCAGGGTATCCACTCCTCCTCCGCCCTTGGTAGTGGGTGATCAAGAAGAATACGAAGTCCATTCTATCATGGACTCCAAATTATCCAGAGGTGTCTTGTCCTATCTCGTTGACTGGAAGGGTTATGGTCCCGAGGAACGTTGTTGGGTTCCTGCTAACCGGGTCCATGCGCCCCGTCTTATCCGGTCGTTTCACGACCGCTTTCCTCTTAAGCCGGGTCCTTCCCGCCCGGTGCGCGGTCTTCGAGTGGGGGGTACTGTTGCGGTCACCGGCCCGCCGAGCCTCACGGTCGTGCCCGACCGGCACGACCGCTCCGACTACACGAGCTTACCTGCTCGTCGGCGAGCCGGGAACCGCGCACATAGTTCTTCCGGGCATCGCGCCCAGATCCAAGATGGCGCCGACCGCGTGGTCGCGTCTATTGCTAGCCCCGCCCCCGAGAATTATACCAACGTGTGCGTGACGTCACGACGTCAACGCACACGCACGTTTTGGGGTCAGAGGTCGCCCTCTGACCAATCATAGCCTAGAGAGGGGTATTTAAACCCCTAGCTTTCCCCATTACTTTGCCATGTCGTGGTTTCAGTTTCCTGGTTTCCTGAAAGTGCTATTCTCGTGTTTCTGATTTCCTGGTATCCTGATCCTTGGCGTTTCCCTGGTTATTCTGATCTCTGGTTTCCCTGACTTGGCTTGTTTAATCGGTATTGAGTATTTTCTGGCTTCCTTGACCTCGGCTTTCCCTTTGACCATTCTCTGTCTCTAGCGTATTAGTCCGGCCATTCTAAGGACCGGTTTACGCTCTTTCCTATTATTTTCCTTTTCTTACTTATGTATATGTTTACATAGTTTCTGCGTGCTGGACCACATTACTAGTCGTGACAAGTGCTTAGTAACACCCCTAGTGGCACTCACTCAAAGGGCCATTAGAGGTGCTTCCTATCTCAGTTCTGCAGTGTTACTCAAAATAGTAATGCACTGATTCAATGCATCTCTATGAGGATGCACAATATGGCATTCCTTTGGGAAAGCATTGGATGGGATGAGGTCTTTAAGACTCATATTTAAGCCGTGGAGGCAGGGCCAGCCATGGCATGACATGCGCTGCAAAGGAGAGAAGGTGAGTAAATTATGTTTATAGGATAAGGAAACCACAAACAACTTCTACACTAAATGTGGTTGGTTAGGAACAAGGTGAATAAAATAATCAGATTATAGACTGTAAGCTCATTTTGAGCAGGGTCCTCTTCAACCTATTGTTCCTGTAAGTTTTCTTGTAGTTGTCCTATTTATAGTTACATCCCCCCTCTCGTAATATTGTAAAGCGCTACGGAATCTGTTGGCGCTATATAAATGGCAATAATAATAATAACATTTTTTACAATCATATTTCTTTTAATAAATTGCTTTACATTTTTTCTATTTGAAGGATTACTCCAAACATCATAACCATTAAACAATGCAACCAGTGACAAGCATTTGGCATCTGCACAGGCCAGATGCTGATCTAGCAAGGTCATTCATTGGCTGAAAAGTGTCAGTTAACCACTCTCAGCCAAAGAATGCAACTCTGTGTATAACCAAGCACAGAATTGACATTAGCCAGCCTGGAACTATTGCACTAGACTGGATAATAATGCCCCAAAATACACTGCCAGAGATGGAGTTACACATCTAGCAACAAAGGGGTTAAACTCCATGTGTGCAGAGTTTAATAGGAAATTGCTGTGCATACAGACTTCAGGCATCATGACCACTTCAAATTACTGAAGTGATCATGGTGCTTGGGGTAATCCTTTAAAATACATTAGTTCTTTAACACCTTTGAAATATCGTAGCTGAGCAATTTTGCTCAGCCGCTGTACTTCTTATTGTGCCTTCGGCCTGCCAAGGTAATGATCTGGGACCAATCATAATAACTTTAAACATTTTAAAACTATGACATTGTCCCTCCCAGCCTTTAGGTGTCATCCCAGTATGAGCATGACCCTGGTAAAATCTCCCTGCTCTTTGATCGGTGCCGGTCTTTGCCAACTGCAGCATGAGAAGGGAATCTCCCTCTCATACTGCAATCACAGTACTCAGAGAACCCTCTTGTACTGTGTGAGCTATGACATCCCTCTGCTGTCAGTATATATTTGAAGTAGACTGTAGACTATGGGATCCTCCACACTATACAATATATTCTGTTGATTTAGGAGTCCTTTTCCAGAACTAGATCTGTATGTTAATACTTACCCTTAGATTCAGTTGTCATTAGGGTGCATATTAATACAATAGTGCTTTCTATTTATTTATAGTTAATTGAAAACCATGGGATCCCTCATACATCTATCCTTTTGATTTAGTAGTCTATTCTCTTACTGAATCCAAGAGTAAGCATTCGCCTTCAGATATAGAGCAATGACAAGGGACATGTCAACTTAACATGGCATTCCAATGATTTGGAGTTGTTTGAAGATTATGGACTCTTGAATTTATGAGTATTCCCTCTTATTTTCAAACATTAGTCCCTGTATTTGGTCTCAATATCCTGCAAAATATTTTAGATTGATGTGACACCACTTCACCTGTGTTTTAGTGGTTGTTTATACGTCTACATATACTTTTCCTTGTTTTAGGATAATTAGTTATTACATTAATGGAATTATCTACCATATGCAGCATCTTCTACTAAGCGTGATTGCTTTTCTGTAGCAAATTGTCTGCACTGACCACATTGATCCCCTGTATCTAAGTTTTGTTACATACTCTTTTTCTGCTATAGCTCCTGACTTGTTAAATTGACTTACTTTAATTTCATTATATTTATTTTACTTTTACTTCTACACACACACACCCACACACCAATATCACTCTTTAATACTTCTATATATAGTTAATACAATGTTAAACAAACATCTGCACACCAGACAAGCCATAAGACTTGCTTTTCCCACAGAAATCACAAATTTGTAGTGATGTTACTACTGCAAAGGATTCTAGGTGAGCATATGCATATTAATTTAATAAAGAATCAAATTTTTGCCTCATTCCATTTTAAACACGGATTCCTTTGAGTCTGTGTTTGCTGTATACAACAGCTTTGAAACACAACTTAGAAAAAGATGCAAAGCCAGGGAACCACTCACTAAACCCATTTGACATTTATTATAATTTATGCCACAAAAAGATAAATTTTATGTCATGGATTAAAACATTACAACCTTTGTAGTACCCATGAGGGCATTGAATGCCTTGTTTGTATACATGCAAACCCAGACAGCCAGCATTGCTAAATGAGAGAATAGATATTCACATATTATTCAAAAGTATGTAATGCATATTGCTGGAAAAAGTAAAACAAATCTATACACGTGATCAATTAAATTATTAATTCTGCCCAGCAGGTGGCAGTCCTGCCTGCTAAGTGATGGCCACACAGCCACAGAGGACAGGTTTATGTAATTTCCTAGAACTTAGCGTGCAGGGTCCAATTTCAACTTAGTTATTTAATGGGTGTGATTACCTGTGCAATGTCAGAGGATTGGCGTGCAATATACTCATCTATCACTTCTTTTAAAGCTCAACCTCCCTACGGAGACGTAAGCCCTTGATCAATTATTTATCCATGAGATTAGAAGCCAGGTAGGGGTAAAAGGTCAACACAGAGAATATCTCGTAGAAAGAAAGACGGAAAAAGAGCTATACAGGGTGGCCCATAAGTCCAACCCATGCAGCACACAGATACACTGGATACATGAGATATATGGATGGGTAGGGACTTACGGGCCACCCTGTAGATTAAATGAATCCAAACTAATGTACCAAAATACTGAGAGACAACTGCAGTGAGGAAAATATAAAACACCCTTGCCATGATTGGGACAAAACGCAAGCGGTAAATGTATATATGTCGTTTGCAGTCTCTAGTCACCGTGATTTCATTATAAACCTATTATTCAGCAGAGCACACTCAAGTGCAAAAATTAAAAGCAAAAATGTGTTCTAGTAAACAGGTACCACACCAAAGGCACTGTGTGGGCTATTAATCCTCCATTTCACCAAAGGTTTTCCACTAACTTAACATAAACAAACTGATAAGAACATTAAGTATAGCTCCAGTATATGCACCTTACTTTCCAGTAAGAATCTTTACACTGCTCCCCATCCAGTCAAGTTTATTTGACACTACACAGAAATATGCTGCAGACAGAAAGAATTTTCTGGAGTCTGGAACATGTCCTGTCAACAAAATCCTGTGTATAGACGTCAGAGGCAGCATACTGCACTGCAAGTGGACTATACTTTAAAACCCCCAGGCAATGAGTTTATAGCTAAATTCCCGCCTTACACACAGTTTGCAGTCAGGTAACCTGTGGATTCTAGGAGCTGTGGGTGTGGATGGCACTCCTTCATATACAAACAAACAGTGACAGGCACCTTCCCCACAGAGACTAGAGCTGGAAGCCAGAAAAACAAAAACAATAAAAACCTTTATGGTTATTCACTACACAAGTAATTGCTGGCAAATGACCTGGAAACTTTACATTTTAGATCTAAATAGCCACTTCGGAAAAATTAGCAAATACACTTCCACCAGCTTTGTAAGTGCAAATTACCTGGTTTATTGCCTATATTTCACATCTTCACTTTCGTAAATAACCCTAAGTTTATTCACTAAAAAAGAAACAAAACAGGGAACTTAATTTAAAGGCCAAAAAAGCCAAACCATGGCCTAAAAGTAAACAGACAAGGGACATACATAGCCCCTTGTCTGTATATGTTTGGAAGGAACACAGGGATCAACAGTGTGTAGTATTTTTTTGTCTGATTCTCTGGCTGAGCTATCACAGCACAAGCTGATCTGTTTAACGTGCAATGCCAGAGCACTTCTATTGGTTGGGAGCAAAGGAGTTTCTGCCTCACACTATTTTTTTTTAAATCAGGCAATAGGGCTATAGAAGCGGCAGTCTGCGTGGTAAATTTCACAGACCAAATATAGCCCTGGCCAATCAGCATCTCCTCATTGAATCAATGAATCTCTATGAGTAAAGTTCAGTGTCTCCATGCACAGCGTGGAGACACTGAATGTCAGTGCTGCAATGTCCTAGGTGGCCACTGCACGTAACCCTATGCTGTAACGTAAACAATGCCTTTTCTCTGAAAAGTCAGCATTTCCAGCAAAAAGCCTGCAGACAATACTCACCAGAACTACTACATTAAGATTTAGTTCTGGTGACTATAGTGTCCTATTAAGGATAACATATTGTGCCACTTCCATCCCTCCTACCATGTAAATTACTCTTATTCTGTCGTGGTCTTTATTGCAATTTTGGTTTCCTACAAAAAAGGGGGCTACATTTTGTATACTGTGTTATACAGGCTATTATAAGGCGGCAATGTGGCCACGGTGCTAAATGCCAGGGATGTGCTAAAAGTTATATGATTATGTATGCTGTTGTGTTGTAAAATCATTTCAATAAAGACCACAGCCGTACTGAAAACATTTTTTCTCTGATTATTTTTAAAGTGATGTTTTAAGTTTTCAATCCTTTACACAAGTTTTTTGATTATTCTTGGTTTAGTGAATAACACTGGCTCATGCATGGTTTGTTTAAAAAAACAAAAACCTGTGAATTTCATAGGTCAAAACACAGTTAGTATAATTAAGCAAGTGTGATAATAAGAACTGGCTATGCTAAGTTTGCAGTCTATTTGTCAATACTCCATAATCCCTGGTCTAGTGAATAAATCACTTTGCCTTCACCTTCATTTTAACCATGCATCTGCAAGTACAAAATCCCCAAATATTTGCATTTGATAACACTGGGATAAGGCATGAACATAACACATGCAGTGACATTGCAAATGAATGTATTTTTCAAGCACATAAGTTGAATGCTGGCAAATAGTGCTGCTAAGTATACAGAAACCGGGGGAGGAGCCTAGCAGCTCGCTGACTGTTTCCACTTCTTGTAAGCACAGTGCTGAAATGCTACTATATAGCCGGAATTACTAATATTAGCCCTGAATCTCAGCCATAGGCATGCGCAGCCTATTGTGCACCCTAAAGCACAAGCACACGCCGCGTTTATATGTATGTGTGTATATATATAGTGCGCACACCTATGATCTCAGCTATAGCTGTACGCCGAATTCATGAGGTAAGTATTACGTGACCAAGATCGGCGGCTTGCATCTGGGATAGATCTGAAGCCTACTATTCTAAGGCAGCGCGAGGGAAGTGGCCAATCCCTCTGTTTGTTGCTGAACGCTTGCCTGGTGGTCTCCCCTTCAGCCCTCTGCCAGTGAGGTATATCCTGGCAACTTCTATCTGTGCTGCAGAGGCTGTGAACCAACTCCATCTCACCTGTCTTAGCGAGAATGTTGTGAAAATGGTGGACACCAAGTTTAACTGATCCCCGAGTTTGCCAATCTCTCAGAGAGCATGGACTGCCAGTTCGCTGACTTCTGGGCCAAGTTATCTTGTCGCCTAGGCATTTCTAAGAAGCCTCCACTGGCACCAACTCTACATCAGACCGTTAAATGCTCTGCACCCCTGGGCAAGGTCCTGCCGCAGCACCAAGTGTGAGGAAGCTTATACTGGTGCCTCGATGGGCACTTAGGCGCCAAAGGTCAGGTCAACTATTGTGCAACATCTCCCTGGGCCATTGCCTACTCTGAGACAGTCCCCTAAGCAACCATATCCCCCACTGAGATTCACCACTCCCCGCGAGAGACAACAGTCTGATTGGAGGTCCCGATGTAGAGTTCTGCTAGTAAACCGTGAAGGGACTAATGAGTCGGATGCACTCAAAATTTGCTGAGGCCTGGGGCCGGTGGGGTATCCACACAGGACTTTAGTCACCAACATAACAGTATCCACCATACAATGGGTGTAGGCCAAGTCTCTATAGCACATGCATTGTCTGTGGCCACAGTTTTCTGCTTCACTGTGTGCAAGCATCACGTATATCACTCATTTGCTCTCACTGCAGTTCACCCATGCACACCTAGCATATTGATACCTTATTTTCATAAAAAGTGCAGCATACTGGACACATCAGATTTTATGTCAAGACATGGAGGCTCATATTGCTTAACCCTTTCTTTATTGTCCACCAATAGCAGCAAAGAGTACAATTAGTAATGAAAAATGGTATCCATAGTGATAAGCCACTCCCATACCAAGTCCCAGTATAATAGTCAGCACCTCCCCACATATTTACTTTCTTTTCTGCTCCACACAAAGATAAGTACATCAAAATTTACTCTTACCTATAACTGTTTTGATTCACTATTATTATTATTACTACTACTACATTATTATTTCTTATAGTAAAACATTTTTCTCCTGTTTATTACTTCTGTTTTTGCATTAAATTAAGTTTATGCATGTTACCTTTGAGCCCAGGGTTCCAGACTATCCTTTGAGGAATTATTGCTTGTTCCCCTCTCTTGAGCTTTACTTTGTTGCTCTTTTTTCAATTTTTCCTTTATTCTCTCCTTATGTCTGCCTTTTGGGTCATCGCCCCTTCTCCCCGTCTGTTTGGTGCCCTTTTGCGCCTGTTTCCTTACTTTTGTTTGGCTGATTTTGTGTATGAGTCAAGCTCTTTTGGCTAAACTCATCACGAATCTATGCCGTTTGTTAGTTTGAGCAGCATATAGTACCATTCGACTGTTTACCGTGTTCGATTATTTTGCCGCAAATTCGTTTTTCGTTCGACGTTTTTTCCAGTATTCTGACCGTTCGTTTGCTTGTTCCCACGAATTCGTCCTGTTTCGCCAAACGATCGGTTCGCAAATCGAACGCATTCAAGGGATTTTTTGCTGCGAATCTCGTGAGACTGGCGGTAGCAGCAATTTTCTGACCTCCCGTCCTTCTGGCTCTGTGCTTCTACCTTGCGTCTCTTCCTGTCTGCCGGTCTGGGCCCTGGTGAGCTCCCCTATCTCTCCCTCTCTGGTGTATCTAGTCTGGGGTGATTAACTCCTACTAGCCTGTACTGTTTTATTTGTTTAGCCGGTTTGTTCAGGGCCATATATTTTAGTTGGTGGATCTCACAGCATACAAATGCCCAAGTCTAGAGTGCCTACCTGCCTCCTTTCCCCTGGTGAGATGGACATGCCTCAGGGCTTGGGGAACCCCTCTTCCATTTCTAACTCCCCTTCATCTGTGGTTGACCCTATGTCTCTGCCAGATGAGGCTCAGTTCCTAGCGCTACATCGCTCAGTCACCATTATGGCAGCTATGGGCTCTATGTCCTCTGCCCTTTCCCAGACCATCTCCCAGGCTTTAATCGCGCGCCCACGGGCTGCAGAAAGTTCGGCCACACAGACACGCATCATGCGCCCTGGCTCAGACCTTTCAGGGGACGCACCCAAAAAGGCTACCGCCAAGTCAAGGCACTTAAATCCCTCTACCTCCAGAACCCATATGACTGGTGTACCTGAGGTCACCCATGATAGCGTGCCTATATCACGCAAAAGAGGCAGAACGGGCGCGGCAGTGGAAATGTGCTAAAGCACAACCTGAGACCAACTTAGACATCGGGTCTAGTGAGGAGGCTGGCGCGGAGTCCGTGAGTGACTGAGAATGAGCTATGCAAGCAGGGCACTGACCCTTTGAACCCTGCTCAGTTGGGGGTGGCTGTGAGTGGCTCTCGGAGTGACTGCCCCGCTACTGCGGGCTCCACCCTCATGAAGACGCCAGAGCCGAGAACAGGCAGGTTGACCCGGAAGAACTCCGTGGCTGGGTACAGAGAGCAATCTGCATAGCGGGACGTGTTAACACCTTAATTACCGAATGGCGCTCAGATCACCTACATACAGTTCAATCGCCATGGAGACAAATTTTCTATAGTCTTTTGTTACACGAATAGGCTCCATGGCATAGCTATCTGGGGTAGCACTACTCACATACTGAAAGTCCCGAACGCCCCGGCAGAAATACACAAATAAACCTTTCTGCAGGGGAAAATACAGCTATCAGCACAGGGGCCACAGTCGGAAGTCACATGGCTCCTTCGCAAGCCGGAGCTTTGCGAACGGGACTGCCAGCGCATGCATCCGGCTGCACATGGACAAAGTCTCAGCGGTTCATTATATCAATCACATGGGCGCCACGCAGTCGGCAGTTCTGGCCCGCCTGGCGAAGGATTTTTGGGCTTATTGCTTGGCCAGGCGGAATACCTTCCGGGACTCCACAACATTCATGCGGACTGGAGTTCAAGCTGTCGGACAGCAGCGACTGGAGATTGGACGTGGGAGTGTTCTCCGCTATCTCGTCTCTCTGGGGTCCTTTTGCCATCGACCTCTTCGCATCCCGGCCGCGGAGGCAGCGGACGCCTTCCTACAAGACTGGACAGGCTCGCCCTCTTATGCTTTCCCTCCATTTGCCATGATCCCTCGGGTACTGCTCCTAGTTAGCTGCCAACTGGCCAGGCTGATTCTACCGATCCCGTTTTGGGCGACTCAATTATGGGTCCCACAACTCCTGGAACTGGCAGTGGATGTGCCCAGGCTACTACCATCATACCAGGACCTTCTTCTGGACCCATCGGGGTTGTTGTTGTTTTTCAGGGCCCCTGGGAAGTACAAGGGGATTCGGACGCAACTCGACGCCTCCTGGGAGACGCATGGGCTCCCGGTACTAGACAATCATATGGGACCACTAGGAGAGCTTGAGCTGCTAGTGCCTGGCTCAGAACATGTATCCCGTTTCGGCACCTGTAACTACAATCCTTCTATTCCTCACTTCGTTATTCAAAGCTGGTCGTGCGTATCGCACGATTAACTTGTACAGATCGACCATTTCCTCGGCTCATCAGGGCTTTGACGGCTGTCCCGCAGGCCAACACCCTTTGGTGTACCGTTTGCTTTGGGGCTCACGACTGTTGCGCCCTCCTAGGCCTCGATACTCTTCTACTTGGAACGCCTCCTGCGTTTGGTCACTCTTTACTTCCTGGCCTCCTAACTGACCTCTCCTTACGACAAATTGGTCTCCCTTTTTTGCCTTATTTAATTAAAACGGGTTTCGGATGTTCGTGCCCTGGACTACAATGCTCGGTCTTTCACTTCAGAAGGGGTGACATTTAACATCTCTCCAGGTGCACTAAGACGGCTATTCGGACGGTATTGTATCAGAGTTTTCCCAGTTACTCCGGCGTTGTGTCCAGTGGCTTGTTTGCATGAGTATGAGCTTCGGACGAGTGCACATCGTTCGGTTTCATCCTCACAAGTTTTTCTCTTTGTTCGTCAACTGTTTTCATCTGTGTCCAGTACTACCTTGTCTCGCTGGGTGAAATGGGTGATGTCCCTGGCTGGTGTGGATATGTCCATCGTTAGCGCCCATTCTTCACGGGGGCCATCAGCCAAGTCTATGGTGGTTTCGGGGGCGCATCTGGAAGACTTGATGAGGATGGCGGACTAGTCCCGCGAGTCCACTTTTCGCAAATTTAAGTTTTGACTGGCCCCTCACTTTTTTTTTTCCTTCGGTAATTGGTCAGCTTTAAACTTGCAATATGAGCCTACCGTATATACTCGAGTTTTTCAGCACATTTTTTGTGCTGAAAAACCCTCACTCGACTTATACTCGAGTTAATGTCTGTATTATGGCAACTTACATTGCCATAATACAGACAGGACCGCCGGGCTCATTACAAGCCCGGCGGTCCTGTTGGGGGGCTGGCAGAGAGCATTAACTTACTTTCCTGCAGCTCCTGTCAGCTCCCTTTTCCTCCGTGCAGCTCCTCCTGTAAGTCTCGCGAGAGCCGCGGGGTCACCGCGGCTCTCGCGAGACTTACAGTGGGAGCTGACAGAGGAGAAGGGAGCTGACAGGAGCTGCAGGAAGGTAAGTAACCGCTCACTGTCAGCCCCCCCCCCCCCCCTCCTACACAGCCCATACACTGGACCACCAGGGAGTGAGAGCCCCCCTCCCTGGCAAGCTAACAAGCAGGGAGGGGGGACGAAAATTAAATCAAATATAAAAAAAAAATACAATGAAAAATATTAAAATAAAAAAATATTAAAATATTAAAATAAAATAAAAAACTTAAAATATTAAAATAAAAAAATTATAATAAAAATGCCCTCCTCCCACCCAGTACACACACACACACACTCTGCATTATATACACACACTCATACAAACACACACTCTGCATTATATACACACACACTCATACAATCAATCTGCATTCTACACACACTCATACAAACAATCTGCATTCTACACACACATACAAACACACACTCTGCATTATTTACACACATACAAACACACACTCTGCATTATTTACACACATACAAACACACACTCTGCATTATATACACACATACAAACACACACTCTGCATTATATACACACATACAAACACACACTCTGCATTATATACACACACACTCATACAATCAATCTGCATTCTACACACACTCATACAAACACACACACTGCATTATATACACACACACTCATACAAACAATCTGCATTCTACACACACTCATACAAACACACACACACTGCATTATATACACACAGTGTGTGCGTATATAATGCAGAGTGTGTGTGTGTTTGTATAAGTGTGTGTGTAGAATGCAGATTGTTTGTATGAGTGTGTGTGTGTATAATGCAGAGTGTGTTTGTATGAGTGTGTATATAGTTCTAAAAATCACTGAATTTCATAGCCCCAAGTTTTACCCTCGACTTATCCACGAGGCATAGCATATTTCACAATTGTTGGTCACAAAACTGCCCTCGACTTATACATGAGAATATACGGAATGTGTCTTGACATAAAATTACATGATTTTGCCATTTGATGATGAAAAGCCATGATTTTATGAAAGACACAGAGGCGAGTATTGTCCCACCCTTCTACGTTTATCTCACTTGATTCTCCCTCATATAAGGATTCCAGGGTATGGTAGGTATTTGTGGTACGCACTGTGTTCATTTAACCATTTATGACCACATGTGACCCGGCTATGTTTATGGTTTATTGATATGTGGGTATTGATTTAACCGTTGGGCTCCTGTTTTTTGTGTTTTCGCAGGTTGATTCTGTGCTGCTTGGGAGTCCTCACTGCTTCCCGCAAGGCTTCAACTCGTTTGCTGGATGTCTATGGTTTGTCCTATGAGGGAATCCTCTACATTGGCGATTTTCTGATTCTGTGATGGATTGGTCCCAGTTTGTTTATTTGTTCCTGGTTGGATTCCGTTTGAATTTCGGGACAGTTGTTCTGTTGTGGTTGGACTGATTCATCGGTTTCTGTTTAATGTTTGTTATTGTGTCGCATCTCCAAAAATAGAGGAAATTTGTGGGGAGTTGCTGACTATTATACTGGGACTTGGTATGGGAGTGGCTTATCACTATGGATGCCATTTTTTTCTTATGGTTTGTATTCTTTGCTGCTATTGGTGGACAGTAAAGAAAGGGTTAAGCAATACTCGCCTCCGTGTCTTTCATAAAATCATGACTTTTCGTCATGAAATAGCAAAATCATGTAATTATCTAATCTAATGATCCCTGTTTTACATTATCTTGCTGTATGTTAACCTTTGCACAAAAACAAAAAAAACATCAGCTACACAGCAACAGTACAATTACTATGTGTAGCTATATACATATTTAATTTATATTTCACTGGAATGTAGTTATATGATAATTAATGGTAACTGTTTAGGACTGTTCTGAACCTTTTAAAGGTCTCAGTAAAGACCTGCAATGTATAATAAGACAATCATCATGAAAGGCGCTGTAAGGGAACCACTCTGACATGTCCAAGTTCTCTGGATAAGAAATTCTATTCTTAAAAATGTCCACTAGCAGTGTAAGTGAGCTAAAACTACAATGAGCATGCCATACATTAAGAAAATAATGTTTCAAAACCTTATTTCCTGCAGCTGAAAACAAAGTAGGCTGGCTGACATGGCAAACCTAATCCCTGCTAGTTTGGCAACAGAAAGCACCATAGGTAATAAAGACACAAATCCATACTTTACAACATTCCAAACACAAGCATATTGATTGATAACGCTTTCCCATAGGAATAGCCCTGGCATACCCTGTAATTTCAGGAGAAAAATGAGTGTGTTTATTTTTTGTTTAAGTGTGTATATAAAATGTATACTTTGATATTGAATCAAAGAGGTCAAAGTAAAAACACGGAAGATGAAATAAAATAGGGGGGGAAATGTAAGAACTAACAAAGTCCTGAGGACAGAATTACAAAAAAATAAAATAATTATACAAATAATAAAAAAAAAATGAAATATGACACAGGAAAAACTAAAATAGTACTTTACAACTTTTAGTTGGCTATTAGAATGTACCACACTTTTGACATGACAGCTCCTCTTTCAGCACACTTATTACTCAAAGTCTTGCATATTCCTTGGCTTACTTTATAAGGAGCATCTGAAATGAGCACACAATTGAAGTAATCTTGTGAAGGTTTGTAGACTGAATAGCTAGTATCTTGGTGCTAATGTATGGAGAGTGAGAAGGAGTGACATGATTAGGTATTTATACTTATTCATAATGTAGGCAATCGTGAATCAAATTGCTACAGCTTGCTGTAGCGGTTATGATGTCAAGAGTGCCTGTTAACACCCCTCCCCCCCCTTCTAAATCCTAGAAGGGAACTAGAAGGCGACATTTTTTCCACTGCACCACATACAACACAAAATGTGGTGCATTAGCACAAAGAAGAAGATGGCTACATTAAATTCAGAAACCCTTCACTTGTTGTATATTGCTTTAAGCCAGCCAATCAGATACTCTTAAATATAAGCTGTTCACCAACGGAAATGGTTTACTAACTAAAGAGGGAGGTAGTCCTAGAGACCAATGTAAAATTGCTAAAAAATTTGGGCACCGACTGTAAAACGTAAAAAGTAATAAGTTTGGCTTTCTCCAGCCTTGATTACAGACATTTATTGAAATTATAGGTGGAAAATGTACATACTTCTCATATGCAGGTGGTGTTCTTTACATCACTCTAAAAAGCTTACAAAAATTTCAATTTAGATTTTTCCAGTCATTATAGCAATCCAAGGGAAGGAGGAGGAGGGGGGGTGACTGCCTTTAATGATCTTGTAACTTGATCAGATAAAAGCTTCTTGTCACCTCGATCTGTACACAACAGGATGACGCAAAGACAATCAATATCGCTCTAAACTCTCTTTTACACAGTCTGGTTCAAACATCCACCCCCTCCAGATATATCATGAGTGTCATTACCATATTAAATACTGATTTCACATTTGTTGGGTAAGCATCTTTAATATGATATGAATTCTCTATACAAGCACTCAAAATGTGATTTTATTTTAAAGATTGCTGTAGACTTAAAGCAGCACTGACCTGGCCGCATCCTTTTTAAAAAAAAAAAAATTTTACCCCCCACCTGACTCCACTACATCTAATTCCCCCCTAGTGACCCCCACATGCCCCCCATATTACCTTTTTTTTTATATTTATTCTGTGCCCAGACCTAGGTCCTGGGTGCCGCCATCTTTGTGTGGGTAGATGATGGCCCTGTGGGACACGTCATCTGCCCACACTAGATATCGCTGTAAAATTCCCACGCATGCCCAGTTAAACAATGTGGCTATTGTCCGAAATTCAGACGGGAATTTCGTCTATTTATTCATTCGTCAGAAAGACGAATGAAGAGAAATGTCAGACGAACAAACACCGAAAATCGGTGTTAATTTAGTTTATTACAGGGAGGGAGCTACCGGCACGCAGCTTCTTCCTTGTATGTAAAAATAGAAGCGGCAGGGAGCGGTGCTCCCCGCCACTTCCCAAGTCCACCACCCCATGTCCTCCCTCACTCTATGGGTGTCAGTATGACCCCCATATTAGCTTAAGGGATATTGAAATCTCCCAAATGCCCCTACTCGCTATGCTGCAAGTAGGGGCATGTCTACTAAACCATGAGCAGCCACAAATGTTTAACAAAATTTTACAAAATAAAGCCGCACTCCCCCTCTCATAACTGGCCCTCGTGGTGGTGCATCTATTAACTAGGGAGGGGGACCCCCTTGACCCTCCATGAGCAGCAGGTGGAGGCCATAAATGACAATTGGGGGGGGGAGGAAGACCTATTGTCCTTCCCCCCCCTGGCTCCCACTCATGGGCAACAGGTGGGGGCTAAATCCCGGGACCCTAGTCAGCCCCCGACCCAAATAAAATTAAATAAAGCCCTACCTACCCCCATCACCCTAAAAATAGTGAGGGGTGATAATAAAACTAAATACCGGTCAATAAATAAAACAAATACTTGCCATTTGATAGCTTCTTTTTTCTAAAACCTTTTTTCAGCCCAGGAAAAAAGGCCAAATAAAACCCCATAATACCCGTCTAATTCCAAAGATCTTTCCCACGTTGTGTAAAATTACAATTTTATTCCAAGCCAACCAGAGTGCTGTGACAGGTAAAAGTATTTTTAATAGTATTTTTTTTATTTATTTAAAAAGGTGTTTAGTTTTACTATTTTTAGGGTGAGGGGGGTAGGAAGGGATTTATTTCCTTTTATTTGGGTGGGGGGATGACTAGGTTCTTGGGGACCCCCTAGTCATCTGGTGGGAGAGGGGGGAGAGGAAAATAGGCCCACCCCCCCCATTGTCATTTAGGGTTCCCACCCTTTGCCCATGGGTGGAGGCCGGGGAGGACAATAAGTAATTTTTACTTAGTATTACTAAAGTTGATTAAAAGACCAATCTTTACAAAGCAGCTGCAAGATGCAGCCACAGCACGGATTGGAGCACGTGCGTGAGTCAGTGAGTGAGTGAGTGGGAGCACGTGCGTGAGTCAGTGAGTGAGTGAGTGGGAGCGCGTGCGTGAGTCAGTGAGTGAGTGAGTGGGAGCGCGTGCGTGAGTCAGTGAGTGAGTGAGTGGGAGCGCGTGCGTGAGTCAGTGAGTGAGTGAGTGGGAGCGCGTGCGTGAGTCAGTGAGTGAGTGAGTGGGAGCGCGTGCGTGCGTCAGTGAGTGAGTGAGTGGGAGCGCGTGCGTGAGTCAGTGAGTGAGTGAGTGGGAGCGCGTGCGTGCGTCAGAGAGTGGGAGCGCGTGCGTGCGTCAGAGAGTGGGAGCGCGTGCGTGCGTCAGAGAGTGGGAGCGCGTGCGTGCGTCAGAGAGTGGGAGCGCGTGCGTGCGTCAGAGAGTGGGAGCGCGTGCGTGCGTCAGGCAGTGGGAGCGCGTGCGTGCGTCAGGCAGTGGGAGCGCGTGCGTGCGTCAGGCAGTGGGAGCGCGTGCGTGCGTCAGGCAGTGGGAGCGCGTGCGTGCGTCAGGCAGTGGGAGCGCGTGCGTGCGTCAGGCAGTGGGAGCGCGTGCGTGCGTCAGGCAGTGGGAGCGCGTGCGTGCGTCAGGCAGTGGGAGCGCGTGCGTGCGTCAGGCAGTGGGAGCGCGTGCGTGCGTCAGGCAGTGGGAGCGCGTGCGTGCGTCAGGCAGTGGGAGCGCGTGCGTGCGTCAGGCAGTGGGAGCGCGTGCGTGCGTCAGGCAGTGGGAGCGCGTGCGTGCGTCAGGCAGTGGGAGCGCGTGCGTGCGTCAGGCAGTGGGAGCGCGTGCGTGCGTCAGGCAGTGGGAGCGCGTGCGTGCGTCAGGCAGTGGGAGCGCGTGCGTGCGTCAGGCAGTGGGAGCGCGTGCGTGCGTCAGGCAGTGGGAGCGCGTGCGTGCGTCAGGCAGTGGGAGCGCGTGCGTGCGTCAGGCAGTGGGAGCGCGTGCGTGCGTCAGGCAGTGGGAGCGCGTGCGTGCGTCAGGCAGTGGGAGCGCGTGCGTGCGTCAGGCAGTGGGAGCGCGTGCGTGCGTCAGGCAGTGGGAGCGCGTGCGTGCGTCAGGCAGTGGGAGCGCGTGCGTGCGTCAGGCAGTGGGAGCGCGTGCGTGCGTCAGGCAGTGGGAGCGCGTGCGTGCGTCAGGCAGTGGGAGCGCGTGCGTGCGTCAGGCAGTGGGAGCGCGTGCGTGCGTCAGGCAGTGGGAGCGCGTGCGTGCGTCAGGCAGTGGGAGCGCGTGCGTGCGTCAGGCAGTGGGAGCGCGTGCGTGCGTCAGGCAGTGGGAGCGCGTGCGTGCGTCAGGCAGTGGGAGCGCGTGCGTGCGTCAGGCAGTGGGAGCGCGTGCGTGCGTCAGGCAGTGGGAGCGCGTGCGTGCGTCAGGCAGTGGGAGCGCGTGCGTGCGTCAGGCAGTGGGAGCGCGTGCGTGCGTCAGGCAGTGGGAGCGCGTGCGTGCGTCAGGCAGTGGGAGCGCGTGCGTGCGTCAGGCAGTGGGAGCGCGTGCGTGCGTCAGGCAGTGGGAGCGCGTGCGTGCGTCAGGCAGTGGGAGCGCGTGCGTGCGTCAGGCAGTGGGAGCGCGTGCGTGCGTCAGGCAGTGGGAGCGCGTGCGTGCGTCAGGCAGTGGGAGCGCGTGCGTGCGTCAGGCAGTGGGAGCGCGTGCGTGCGTCAGGCAGTGGGAGCGCGTGCGTGCGTCAGGCAGTGGGAGCGCGTGCGTGCGTCAGGCAGTGGGAGCGCGTGCGTGCGTCAGGCAGTGGGAGCGCGTGCGTGCGTCAGGCAGTGGGAGCGCGTGCGTGCGTCAGGCAGTGGGAGCGCGTGCGTGCGTCAGGCAGTGGGAGCGCGTGCGTGCGTCAGGCAGTGGGAGCGCGTGCGTGCGGCAGTGGGAGCGCGTGCGTGCGGCAGTGGGAGCGCGTGCGTGCGGCAGTGGGAGCGCGTGCGTGCGGCAGTGGGAGCGCGTGCGTGCGGCAGTGGGAGCGCGTGCGTGCGGCAGTGGGAGCGCGTGCGTGCGGCAGTGGGAGCGCGTGCGTGCGGCAGTGGGAGCGCGTGCGTGCGGCAGTGGGAGCGCGTGCGTGCGGCAGTGGGAGCGCGTGCGTGCGGCAGTGGGAGCGCGTGCGTGCGGCAGTGGGAGCGCGTGCGTGCGGCAGTGGGAGCGCGTGCGTGCGGCAGTGGGAGCGCGTGCGTGCGGCAGTGGGAGCGCGTGCGTGCGGCAGTGGGAGCGCGTGCGTGCGGCAGTGGGAGCGCGTGCGTGCGGCAGTGGGAGCGCGTGCGTGCGGCAGTGGGAGCGCGTGCGTGCGGCAGTGGGAGCGCGTGCGTGCGGCAGTGGGAGCGCGTGCGTGCGGCAGTGGGAGCGCGTGCGTGCGGCAGTGGGAGCGCGTGCGTGCGGCAGTGGGAGCGCGTGCGTGCGGCAGTGGGAGCGCGTGCGTGCGGCAGTGGGAGCGCGTGCGTGCGGCAGTGGGAGCGCGTGCGTGCGGCAGTGGGAGCGCGTGCGTGCGGCAGTGGGAGCGCGTGCGTGCGGCAGTGGGAGCGCGTGCGTGCGGCAGTGGGAGCGCGTGCGTGCGGCAGTGGGAGCGCGTGCGTGCGGCAGTGGGAGCGCGTGCGTGCGGCAGTGGGAGCGCGTGCGTGCGGCAGTGGGAGCGCGTGCGTGCGGCAGTGGGAGCGCGTGCGTGCGGCAGTGGGAGCGCGTGCGTGCGGCAGTGGGAGCGCGTGCGTGCGGCAGTGGGAGCGCGTGCGTGCGGCAGTGGGAGCGCGTGCGTGCGGCAGTGGGAGCGCGTGCGTGCGGCAGTGGGAGCGCGTGCGTGCGGCAGTGGGTGCGCGTGCGTGCGGCAGTGGGTGCGCGTGCGTGCGGCAGTGGGTGCGCGTGCGTGCGGCAGTGGGTGCGCGTGCGTGCGTCAGTGGGAGCGCGTGCGTGCGTCAGTGGGAGCGCGTGCGTGCGTCAGTGGGAGAACGCACGCGCCTGTCACAAACTGCTGGATAACCATAGGCTATACGATGTATGGAGAGAGTCTTACACCCACAGGAGAGGTACTACACTTACTTCTCCCCCACTCACAATACATACACCAGAATAGACATTCTATGTAGAAGGACAACACAGATCAAATAATTGACTGCTCCATAGGCCAAATCTGATGGTCGGATCACGCTCCCCTGACACTAACCATTAAGGAGCTACAACTACAGACACAAGAGCCCCTGGAGACTCAACGAATCCCTGTTGTCTGATCCTTCCTTTACAGAGGACATTAAGACAGCCATAAGAGAATTATTCACACTTAACAAAAAAGAAGACACATCCATCAGTAATACATGGCAGGCACATAAGTAAGCAATCATGGGTCTCCTAATAAGGCCTCCCACACAAAAAGAGCAAATCAAGCCCAGTGGATGGCCTGGCGCCAGTGTCTGATAGACCTCACAAACAGAAACAAAGCACAACCGGCAGTGACTACAAAAAGGGAAATTAGTGACATCACAGATAATATCAAAGCACATACTTTACAACAAGTGGGCTACAACCTCCGCAAACTGAAAGCCACCCACTGCACGCAAGGAAACAAAGCCAGCAGAACACTAGCAGCAAGAAAAACATACCATAAACCAAACCCTCAACAAACCCTAAAATACCATACGTATACACCTCCAACAACGGAAAAGTAAGATCACTAGAAATAAGCAATACATTCACTGAATACTACAAAAAGCTCTATAATCTTGCGCAATATGACTAAATATACACACCGACCGAGCAGGAAATTACAACCTACCTTCCAGGGCCCTATAACCACCACAGAACTAGAAGACGCCATACACTCCTTACCATCCAACAAAGCCCCAGGTCCGGACGGGTTTACAAATCTTTTTTACAAAAAATTCAAAACAACCCTAGCCCTAAGAGAAAAAGCTCCATAACGAGCCACTGCTAGCTCACATCATAACACTCCCAAAACCCGGTGAACCGTCAACACATTGCCCCAACTTCAGACAGATATCACTACTGAACACAGAAGTTAAACTGTATGCGAAAGCAAACGACCGGCGTCTGAGCTCCATACTACCATCTCTGATCCACGATGACCAGGTGGGATTTGTGGCGGGGAGACAGGGGACCGATAACACTAGAAAAGTCCTGGACCTGTTGAATAGTGTCCGCAGGATGGGACTGGAAGGCCTTTTCATGCCATTACACATGGAGAAGGCCTTCCATAGGCTAAACTGGGAATTTTTGAGAGGGGCCTTGGGGAAATTCGGCTACCCTGCCCAATTTTTTAACATGGTGGAGACACTCTACACCCATCCAACAGCAAGAGTCCTAAACGCAGGGTTCTGCTCTAACCAGTTCATGATAGCCAATGGCTCCCGCCAGGGTTGCCCCCTTTTCCCACTGCTCTATGTCCTGGCATTGGAGCCCCTGGCGGCCAGGATAAGAGCAGAACCATCTATATACGGGGTGTCACTAGGCCAGAGATACTATAAACTAAGCTTATTCGCAGACGACATATTCCTCACCTTGAAACAACCACACATATCCCTGCCAAACCTCATAAGACATAACATCACAACATACGGACGACTGTCATACTATAAACTCAATGTCACTAAGACACAGGCGATGGGAGTCAACATACACAATAAGCAGCTAGAGACCCTCAAGGGAGCTTTCCCCCCGGACTGGCAGGATGATTACTTAACCTTCTTGGGCATAAGAGTGACTAAAAATCCCACCACATTATTCAAAACCAATTACATCTCCCTAATAACCGTATTCAAAACCACAGAATGTTACAGATCCCCTTACCAAAAGACTACTTAAAAAAACGATCAAAGCTGCTAATCAAATTCATATGGCAAAACAAGAAAACGTGGGTAGCAACGAAAATCTTACAGAGGGGCAAACCCAAGGGGACTTGGGTTTCCCTGATATAGCAGCATACCAACGAGCAGCAGCACTGACATTAGTACCACAACTCAAACCGTGCACCTCATCACCCCACTGGTGAGACATAATAAACTTCTGGGAAAAGCCTCTGGCATTACACACACTATTCTGGACACCCAGCACCCATAGACGAGATATAAATCATGTATAATCCACAACACTACACACCTTGCAACACTGGGATGCCTCCAAGAAGCATTTGGTCAACTTCCTCCCAGTGCCATTGGCCGCCCTGATAGACACTCTGGCATCTTTGATTCCAACACTGGACATGCGTCCACGGACCCAAGGAGGGATAAGCGAAGTAATGCAGTTATACAAGGAGGGCAACTTGCGACCTTTCCCAGATATACAAACAGAATACAACCTCCCATCCAGGTTGATCTTCCCATACTTGCAGATCAAATCTTACCTATCCATGAACAAACCATGCAATCAAAACACCAAACTTCAAGCACCAATGACAGAATTTGAACTTCTATGCACACATAGAAAGCCACTTAAGAAACGGATTTCCATAAGTTACCAACTACTCCTTCAGACATCCGATAAAACCAGAGACACACAGATACACTCTTGGCACCGGGAATTGGGGAGCACAATAGCTGAAGAAAGATGGGAAAAGACATACTCATCACACAAAGGGGTAACCTCATGCGCTACACACTTGGAACTACAAAGCAAAATGATGTACCGCTGGTACCTAGTACCAGCTAGGATCCACCACATCTGGCCACAATCCATAGATAAATGCTGGAGATGCAGACACCAGATAGGCACCATATCACATATATGGTGGACGTGTGACATCTTCCAACCCTTCTGGCGAGAAGTGCAAATCATCGTATCTAACATTACAAACACACAGGTCTCACTAACCCTGGAACTATGCATTTTATTCATACCACCCAAAAAGATCCCCAAAGCCAAATGGGGTGCCATGTACCACTTACTCTTATCAGCTGCCACAGTAATCGCAAGGCTCTGGAAAAAGCCAGAAGCCCCAACCCGAGAGGCCCTCATTAAGCAAATAGCACTTAATTGGGTATAGGAAACCATATTTGCAACTCAATTTGGTAAGAAAAAAACACATGGGGCAAGCCCACACTATGTGGACTGATTTTCAGATAAGATTAAAAGTGGAGGTCGCATACCATTCGGGAAAGTCCTAGCGAGACTGTGCCTACCAGTAAACCTAGCACAACATGTTAACATGTTTTTGGGTTGAGAGGGCAAGCGGAAACCCAAGTAACAGTCGAATGCCTCCACTTCCGAACAAGTCGGAATAGAGCAGATATTGCGAATAAAATGAGTGTACAATACAGTCTGAATTCCCATATTTGTATTTATTTCATGTTTCTGAGGTATTAAGTGGAGGGTACTCATCTACGCAGTGGGGTGGGTTCCCCATAAATAGAAGCTGCACTCAGTGGAGGCACTGTGTCAGAACAAGATGTCCCGATCTCCTTACCATAGCGGATGCTCAGGATCCCTGTCAGCGACAGAAGAAGGTAACTGCAAAAAGGGGTTACATTTACACTGCAGAATTACAAACACTTCTAGGGGCTCTATTCCCAATGTTAGTGTTCCTTTAACACCAAAGACTTCATACCGGCACACATAAACTTGGGCTCCATCTCTGAGGCTTCAGTCAGGAAGCTGAAAGTATCAGTAACTCTCCAATGATAAAAGTGAGTAAAATACGTACCTTTTTAAGCACACTGTAACAGTTATGGTGCTTGCCGTGTTCATTTCAAATAGAAAAGCCTTTGGAAATATATATGCCAATGATTGGATCCAAGGAACCAGCACAGGGTAGCTTAGCATGTTGTCTATACACAGACCTATCAGCCTGCTCTCAAACTCCTAATACTATTAAGTGTCAGGTATTCAGTTTCAATTTACAGAACAACCACACCTCCCCACAAAGTTACTTGTTCAATATTTCAAACGCCAGGACTCAAATCTTCCTGCACCAAACCCACTACAATAAGCTGTAGTAAGCAACATGCCAATATACAAATATAACAAGAACACTCTAGCATTATCAATACATTTGCTAATAGCACGTGAGTGTTGTCTAGTCTGTTTACCTCACCACCAAGACTCCTATAAGTATAAAAAGTTACTTACCTCTTATCCAACTCCGCTTTGGGCTCTGGGTGGCAAGACACATGCGCTGTACCAACCAATGCTTCTCTATGAGACGTAACACATCTGCTGTAATTGAGTGCTCAAAATAAGAGGCCATGGGAGTTCAGTAGTTCTAGTTTGTGGCGAAACCAACCTCGCCACTGTGAACTGGAGGAGCCTGGTTGCCCGCCTGCTGCCTTTGGATTATGGACCGGCAGCTAAAGGGATAATTTTACTGTGCAGAAGGATTTATTTCTCCCTTTCTGCACAGCTGTTTGGTAGATTCTATCTACCGAACAAACAGCTTCTTTTCAACCTCCCCAGAGCCGTGGGAAGCCGGCCGGCGCTGTTAATGGGCCACCCAGAAGCTGAAGTGCGCCCTCCATTTACCTCCCTGAAGCTGCGGTTAACCGCGGCTTAACAAGCGTGTGCCGGCAATTGACCACCCAGTAGCTGCGGTTAACCGCAGCTTAATTGATTGTTACTGGGTGGTCGCGGTTACACTTAGCCGCTACACGATGGCGGTGTTCTGGAGCTCCCCGGGCAACCAGCGCTTTTCTGCCCGGCTTTCATGCACCAAACCCGGACACTTTTACGTGCAGGCACCGCTGAACCTCCAGCCCCTGGTTCCAATTTGTACGGATTGAGCGAATGCATGAAAATCGGTATTTTATGTTGGAGGAATGCTTTAACCCAGATAGCAATGCCATGGAGCCTGTTCGTGTAATTAAAGACTTTGGCTCCATGGCAATTAAACTGAATTTGTGTGGTCTGAGTGCCAGTCACCTAATAATGTGCACTCAGACCTGAGCTATCTGGGGATATGTTAAATGTGTATATTTACTGTACCATTTGTCCTATTGTATATTTTAAAGTGATATACTGTCTCTGTGTCGCCACGTGCATAATGGAGTCTTGCCTCTGTCCTGGGAGATAATTAAATTACGTCTCTAATTATCTCCAGGACAGAGGGGAGGAAGCCATGATGCATTGTGGGAAAGTATTGTGGCTGTATGTACTAAAATGATACATGTCTGTCTGTTTCAGTCTCCCATTTGGTCCCCTAGGGGAGTGTTCACCAGGTGGGAGACCTGCATAAATACTGGGCAGGTAGCCCTCAGTAAAACAGATTCTGCTTGACCCTCAAAACGAAGTGTCGTCTCGTTATTGGGGGGAATTGGATTGTATGCTGACTGCCAGGAGTGTAAGCGGATTGTATGCTTTTCCTGTTCAGCTGATTCCAGGGTTCGTGTGTTTCCAGTTCGGGAGTTTCAAGAATTCGTACAGTTTGGAGTTCGGGAGACTGGTGATTGCAGTAGCTGCTGGTCTATCTGAAAGGGGATTATCGCCTAAACAATTTTTATCCTCTTGTGAGCAAAACGGTCCGTTAAATAGTTACAAATTTGAGCTAGAAACAGTTTGTAGTGGTTATGATGCCAGGGGTGCCTTGGCACCGTTCTATGGCAAGGTGTTATAAGGCTGTAGTGGTTATGGTACTTGAAGTGTTCCTTTAAAAAACACTTGCAAAATACATCATCTAAAAGGAATAGTTTAATATATCAATTTTTTTTAATATAAATATTAGGAACTTCATGTACATATTAAAACATAGGTGGTGTTTCAGAATAAACTGCATTATGTTAATGCATGTGAAACAAACAGTACACAAAAGCTTTTCTTGTTAAAGCACATGCATCTGGCAACAGTCCAATTTAAGGTGCGGAATTATTTTCCAGGAAAACAAAATGTATCATAAATAGTGATGTCCCGAACAGTTCGCCGGGAACCGCGCGATGTTCGGTCCGCCCCCTATTCGTCATCATTGAGTAAACTTTGACCCTGTACCTCACAGTCAGCAGACACATTCCAGCCAATCAGCAGCAGACCCTCCCTCCCAGACCCTCCCGCCTCCATGACGAATAGGGGGGCGACCGCGAACACGCTATGTTCGCCAACGAACGGTTCCAAGCGAACTGTTCGGGACATCACTAATCATAAACCCTGGTAGCTGCTAGTAATGTGATGTAAAAACATCCTGAAGAGAGGGGAGGGAGTAATTAACACAGCTTGTGATGTTTTCCTTTATACATTTTCTATGATCCCAGCAAGATCTGATGGATTGAGTTAAACAGGCAAACCTCTTTTCCCTCATTGTTCATCACAAGAATTGAAACTGGTTTTATTTTTCTGAAACATCAACTTATTTTGAAGCTTTAAAGTGGAATCATCACTTTACTGGGGTAAATAAAGCAATGGGGGTAAGGAATAGCTTGCCCTTTGCCACCCCAAGCACGCTGCATTTTCTACAGTGGGTAAAAAATTCACAAATATTGCCTAGTGTGGAAGAGTATGTAACTTAAAAGGAAATATATTCAGATTAATAAATATTATATTATTAACCCCTTAAGGACCAAACTTCTGGAATAAAAGGGAATCATGACATGTCACACATGTCATGTGTCCTTAAGGGGTTAAAGTAACATTCACAGCACAATAACAAGAAGAGCTCCCTGTAGTGGCTATTGTGCCTGAAGTGCATCCTTCCAAAGTAGACAGACCTGTTCGTGAACGGATCCGATCGCTACCTGCTGCTGCCTCCTGCGGAGCTTGAAGCTACTGCAAGGAACTTCTGTTTGCTCCAGTGAGCTAAACAATGGCTCAGAATGAGCATCATCCTGGATTGTTGGGCTTAGCTCAGAGCTAAGGTGCAGCATTTGAGACTGACAGGCACCCAGTGATCCCCAAGTAAGTTGTAGAACAATTTACAAAACAGTTTGACTACTTACTCTGGGAGGGCGCAAAGGCACTTCTGGTAGCACGACAACTACAGTGAACCTTTTCTGGTTAAAGTGCTTGAAGTGTTCCTTTATTAACAAATAATTAAGTAGAACTTAGCACAACCAACTGCTTTTAGTTGCAAAATTAATGGTGCAGAGTACTGTGCACTCACCATCAGCTCTGAGAAAGGCTTACGACGGTAGTGTTTTGCAAAATATCCAATTATAATAAAATAAATGTAAAACAAAATTCACTATACAGCAGAGCAGGCTATGTGTAAAGTCGAAGGAGCTGTGGTGTTACTAAGAGTTTGTGGAGTCATTTCACAAGTGATAAGTGGAACTGATGTTGGTGGATAAACTACTAATCACATAAAACTCTGCTGAACAGAAGATACCCCAGATAAACTAAACAGATGCTCCGTCTTGAAGTGTTTTGTCAGGGGAAGAGAGTCCTGCGTTTTGCTGCAGGAAATAGATGCACTAAAAAGTGCAAAACTTTAAAAAGGAATGTATTCTTAATTTTATTTAAATGGTTGCTCCAACCAAACAATGGTGATTTTATGAAAGACTTGTTAGAGTAATAATTCCCAACCTGGTCCTCCTCCAACATAAAAAAAAATCCCAAACACTAAAAATGCCAAAAACTTACTTCCGTTCCAGTGCCTGGGCTACGTTCTCCCTCAGCCTGATCCCCTTCTCCTCTGAATTCAATCCCTATCTCTGGAGTGAGATTAATGGCAGAGGTTAGTACATTGACAGCATGGAGTGTGTAGGGTGGCTTTGCTGCCATTAGATGTCTGTCGCTAGCTTGCGTCAGATGTTCAGAATGCACAGATTTCATATTAGCCCACCGGGAATTCTTGTTCTAAGCGGACTAATGACATCCTGATTATTCTGCAAGCGGTTGAGTCCCACCACCAGCAGCAAAGGCGTTAAACTCTGTATGTACAGATTTTGATACTGAAACGCAATACAAACCCCAAACTGTGGTTTTTGGAGCCACCGTGTCATATTTTTGCATTTGTTTTTGTGACGGTAGTCCCCATCACCAAGAGCTTAAGATGAACAATTCAATTAGGTATCTGAATGACTCCTATGTTTAAGTCACCCTGTGTCCATTGTGGGTGCAGGGTGTGTGTGTAATGCGGTTATTTTGGTGTTAAATGTTAGTGTGCTCTAATGCTTGCAATCAATTAGGTGGGTTTGGCTGTTGAGTCTTACAGAGCCACCTGTTTGTTGCAGGCATCTAGCAACAGCCATATGCACTACCTGAATCACAATACATGCTCATTTGCATATTCAGGTAGATTTGCATATTGCTAATTCTGCAGACAAGAGATTTTCTGTTAATTATCATCTTCCCCACCCCATTATAAATATGCCACTGTGTTATAATAAGTTGCTGTATGTGGTCTGCTATGATTTGACCGTTTGTATTTTTATTGAGTTGTCACAGCAATCTTTATGTAATAATTATATGGGCTAGTCTCAAGTAAAAATAAAGCTTTGCATGTTAGTTCCTTTTGTAACTTGTGTTCTGTGTGAATTTTTAGGGATACCAGTGGGACCCATTTGCTGTCTGAAGGATCCCTTTAGCTCTGGTATAAGTCAAGAGAGTTAGGCCTGAGAACCGCAAGTTTCAGAGCTTCAGAGGAATAGGCAGAGGGGATGATACCTGCCTGGAAGTAGGGCTGCTGGTCGGGTGGAAGAGCTCCAAAGAGACCTCAATCAAGCTTCGGTGACTGGGGCTAAAGCGTTGTGGGGTCACAGCAAGCGGCTAGGAAGCAGACTAGGCAGAGGTACTCTGTCGGGGTGCAGGAGCTCCGTCACAGTTTTAACCCCCATTTGAAAGTTTCAACACAAGGTAAGTTTTCACCACCATTAATGCACTCAGTGACAAGTGATGTGAGAAAGAAAGTCTCACCACAATTGACAAGACTGAGCTATTTGTTCATACCTCAGTACTGAAAAATACCAAGTGAGGGTCCTCCAAGTCAAGCAATTGTGGGGGCACTCATCCCAGAGATCACTACTCATTAAGCACAAACAGCTGGGAAGACTGTCGTGACCTAGGGCACAAAATATGTCAGATTTGTTTCCTTTTCTGCTACAATTTTTTTTAAATTTGTCAATAAATGCTGGATTTCCCAACTACCTTAGGACTGAAGATCTTTGGGTTTTTTTACGTCCAATTGGACGTTTCGTTCCTGTATACATGTGAGGTATTGCTGTACAGTGGAGATGCAGTAACAGATGTTGTGTAATATATACTATCCACTAATCCGACAGAAAAAGAGACCTAAAAGCATTTCCATGGCCACTTTTCAAATTGAGATTTTCCTGTACTATTGTAGATACTTATGCTTCTCTGTTGAATGGTTATGCAATGGCTTTTAGATCCAGACCTGTGCTTATGGAGTAAAATATGTTAAAAACAGAAAGCTTTTTCCGAAGGAAAATACTGAAGGAGTGCAATCCCAAGAATGTGCTCATTTTTATATTTTGTACTGCATTCTTTACATAACTGCAGATCTTAAGAAATGTATTCCGTATATAATAATATTAAACAAGCCGTAGTCATTACACTACTGCATGCATACTACTGCATCTAATCAGCCCCACTAAAAACAATAATTCATGGAAAATAGTTGTACAGTAGCAGAATACGGTTTAAAATAATGTTAATATGGTTTTAAGCAAGAAATTGATAGAAAAAATACTACTGTGTCTGTGACAGAGTTTGAAAGACAGTGAAAAAAATTATTTCAAATAAGGTTGTACTCTGTCCAGCAACTTAAATCTCTTCCAATCACATCTCCACTGGAATTAAGGAATATGATCCAAGAGCCTAGAATATCAACGAGAGGCATAGTTAAGTAGGTATAGACAGATAATCGGTTCGGGCGATATTATCGGACGATATTCTGGATTTTGGCAAATATCGGTATCGGCCACTATTGATACCGATATTGACGATAATGTGAGGCGGCGGTGGCCCAGCACATGCAGGCGGCAATCTTGAGGCGCACTGGCCTTTGGGGCACAAGAATCAAGTGACCGTCAGGAAGGAACCGCACAGCGCTCCCCCTACCAGACACTAAGTGTGGCGTGGTTGAGCAGAGCGGACTGCGATACAGGAGCTTCAGTTTCCTGTACCCGGCCTGACTGACAGAGCACTTTCTGTCAGTCCGGCTGGGTACAGGAAACTGGAACTTCTTTACCACGGTCCGCTGTGCTCTGCCACGCTACAAGAGAAATAATGAGGCACACTGTGGGGGTGGAGAGGGGGTGGGAGGGTGTCACACACTAAAAAAACAAGGAGGGAGGGGAGGTAAAGGGACAGGCAAGAGAGGGTTGAGAGGTACACTAGGGAGAGGAAAGGTACACTAAGCATGTATATTTTGAGCATTTATCACTTTAAAAAAAATTAAACATGTTCAGTAAACAGTGGATTTGTGTATAAATTGTTTATTTTTTTCAAAACGGTAAAAGTACAGAATATCAGTACGTTATCGGCCTAAAAGTTCACAGATTAATCGTTACCGGCTCTAAAAAAATGAATATCGGTTGATCCCTAGTTGCAAGCATCCATAAAATTTAAAAATACTTTATTATATGTTGTCCTGTGTAACTAAATATATTATATATAAGATTGTTTGTTTGTTTTCCCCAACAGAGCACTGTAAATATATTATGTGAATGAAGCAAGAATATTCCCCAATATGATTTTTGGGGGAAAAAAATAAAATCTCAGTCTTTGGATCGTAACCATAGCCTATAGTTTTTATACAGTTCTCTACAATTCCGTGTTTAGTGGGAAAAATCACCCCCACAAACTCCTCTTGCCAAATATATCTATCCAACAAAGGATACCAGAAATATATGGTACAATGTCTTGCCTGTAAAGGATCCTGAGGGTGACATTAATGCTAGTCAGTGCATTTCCTCACATTAATCTTTTCATTGTATAGTAAAAGAGGCTTAATGAAGTTGTAGACAGAAACAAAATTGATTTAACTCCTAAAAGGCAGAGAATTGAGCAGTAAGATTGCAGGGGCATAAGCTGTACACTAAAAACAGCTTCATTAAGCTAAAGTTGTTTTGGTGCCTATAGTGTACCTTCAATTTAATCAAAATGTGATTTTAGGATCTACTAGTTACATTTAGGACTGTATAAATAAATGTAATGTGTTCAAGACATTTCTCTGCTAGTTGTTTTCGTATATTATGTTTCCTGAACCCCATTCATGTTTCCCCAGTTCGATAGCTGCAATCTACCGAACACCGACCACCCCCGTGGCTCATTAACCACAAACTTAAGTGCTCTCCCTGTGTGGAGAAAACATCAGCCATTGTGTCGCATGAACGCACTTGGCCGTCAAGTGCATGGAACTTAAAAGTCGGATACATCCTTATGCAAACCTCGCTGATCTTCAGTCGACGCCTGCTTCTTTTCACCGAAAAGACAGAAGAGTGCTGTTCGGTGGGATTGTTCGCACGAACTAGATGAACAAATGCTACCTATGAGCCAGGAGAACTGTTCGACATTTCATTCGTTTCTAAACTCCCGAAAGTGACCGACCGCTACCACTATTTCTCTGGAACTAATTTGGGCAGACGCCACATGTGCAGTCGGTCAAAACTTTACCCCAGTGGTGATTCGGCTAGGTTTATGGGTTCTGAGCGCTATTTGGATATGTTGGGCACTCCTATCCCGGCTATCAGGGGATATAATGCTTGTGGGGGGTTCAGATATATGTGTATATAAAATGGTTTTTGTTAATAGTTTGTAACTCTAGTGCCTGGGAGATAAGATTAGGCAAAAGTTGCTCTCTTATCTCCCAGACACAGACGCCTGGGCGGGTTTACTATACAAGTGAATGAAGTCTGTGTATATAAGCTGGCCATAATAAATTATTCCTTCTTGTACCAGTCATCAAGTCTTGGCTGATGTTTGGGTATACCAGAGCTATAATCACTGCTTCACTTTTGGACTCAAGAGATTTACAAGGAATATACTCATTCGGAGTATAGGGGATCCGTTACAAGGAATGCACCTTCATTTATTTCATTTATTACTGGAGCTTCAGGTCATCCCTTTTTGAGGGCTACCCACTAGTTCTGAAGTAGGCAACCTTCGACACTCAAGATGCTGTTGACAATATCTCCCATCATGCTCTTACAGCCATAATGCTGAAAAACATAATGGGAGAAGTAGTCCAAAACATAAGTGCCGATGATTGCCTACCCCTGCTCTGGTTTATTTAGCCATTTAAAAAACGCATGACAGTCTGTACCATCATGCAGTGCAGGGCTTTAACAGCCCTTTACTGCATACACCGTCATGCAATGAAGAAACCTCCTCAGGTATCATTTGATGTCTGAGGCCCTCTCGGTCAGCCAGGTCTAAAATTAGTAAGCCCAGATTGACAAATAAGCATTTTGCAGTGCTCAAAGTGCGCAATGCCCTTTAAATCCTTTGCAAGCTGAGCTCTCATTCAGCCGTAGTAATTCTAAAAGTGCCCCCCACTGCTGCTGAAAAAATACCCCAAGGTATCTTTGGATACGCGAGAGTCCCCTTTGTCAGCTGGGTTCTCAATTAGGTCTCTGATAGAATAGCAATGTGCGGCGCTTAAAGTGAGGGAAGCACATAGCCACTGTATTTACAGGGACGCTATGAGTATAATAATTGCCTTCAGGCATTTTTAAAGGCAGTGTTTACATCTCCCCCTAAGGACACCTCCAAGTGGCCATTACTCAGATGGCCGCTGGAATTGCTTCCTGGGGTAGTACTGCACAGTAGGCACCCAGCATTACTCCTTGCCGATTTTAGCCAATCCCATGTTTTCCCTGTGGGAATCAGGGGTGGGCCAGTGCTGCCAGACCCGTCCAGCGCTAGAAATAAGGTGAGTTTTAATTGTTTTTAAGGGGGCTAAGGGAGGGGGGGCAAGCCACCTAAATGGTGGGTTTAACACTATGGGGTCAGGAATACAAGTTTGTGTTCCTAGCCCTAAAATGTTCCTTTAATGAATTGAAAGGACTGATTACGGTCAGCTGTGGTTATTTAAAATATGATGGCTTTAAAATAATGTTCCTCCCAGCACTAAGGAGACATCCAGAGTCTGCCTGCTGCCCAGCACCAACCCAAGTTACTGTACAGAGCCCCCTGTACTGTGTAAACTAAAAATGTCTGCTGGAATTAGTACGGACATAAGCAGAGGGAACAAACACAGAATTCCATAGGAAAGCATTGAAGACCATGCGAGTCACCACGCATGCACATTCGGTTGTACCATCGTGAAGGAGGCCATGCCTCCACCATGACAATGTGGGAGATGGAGAAGTGCGCTGCGGTGAGGAAACAGGCAAGTAAATTATTTTTTATTGCAAACAGGGGCACAGGTTTGTATTTCTAATGCTATGGTGTTCCTTTAAAACCTACTAGGGTATAATTCCTTATCTAAAATGTATGATCTGCAAATGCAATCATACTGGATCCAAATTAATTTACCCATGGGAAAGTCAGACTTCTAAAATAAGGACGTGTATAACTAACTTTTTATTTAATGAAATGAGCATGTGACTTAAAAACATAAATCATACAAACCATATATTTTGGAAGTCAGACCCAGCCCATTATTAGGAAACAAAACATTCAGCTAGTCATTTGAGTTTCCAAGTAACATGAGGGACATCTAAACTTAGTAAGGGTGGAGATGAGGTTCATTCGCCCAAAGGAACATTATTTCTAGGAATACAAAGGTAAATAAAAGCTGAAATTATCATGTAAAATTACAGTGCCATGTAAGAGACTAGATAGTTTAGTATAGTTTTACTCAGAAATGTAGCTGAGCAAACTTGATAGGGTTTATCAGAGTGATGCATATCAGATTTATAAAATGCCCAGCACAAATGCAAAATTAATAAATGAATGTCTTATTCATGGCATACAGGAACAGTGAGAGATGGATTGTTTTTAATTTTATTTTCCTTCTCTCCCCATTGTTGTAACGGACAGCAGCTTATCCAAAAAAAAAAATATATATATATATTTTTTCCCCAAACATAGAACTCCATAACTAGATTTTATTGCTATATTCAAAAATTTAAAAAGCAAGAATACAGGAGTAACACATTTTAAATCTTCACATGGCATGAAACCTTTCAAACATCTGAAAAGTTAATACCAATAACATCAGTCTATATAATATATAAAGCTTTGCCTGTCTACTAGGGTCTTGTTTACTACAAGTGGCAGTCTAGTTTGCAGATCTGATAACACAGCTAGAAACAGTTTTGTACAGGTGATCTGTCTGGGCGTTCAGCAGGAATGTACTGGTATACAATTAGTAGAAAAAGGAATGACCAGATAACGAGAGGGGGGAGAAAGAGTATAAAGTAAAAGGAAGCAGAGAAGGCTGGAACAACAGAAGGATTGACGTCCTAATGACTTCCATGAAAGGAATCTCCTTTACATGAGGGATAAATATTCTAGTTTTCACCTCCACAACTCAGATTGAGGATTACGTTGTACACACAGTTTCTTCTTTTAAACACGCTATTTGTTATGACTTTTGCATAAGTGTGTAAAAAATAAAATAAAAAAATAAAAAATTATATAGATAGAAGTGAAAAGACTCATTTTCTATGATCATTTTCTATGGTCAAATAAATGGCCGTGCCCCTGAGTTCATAGTCTTACAGGGACACAGTCACCATAACAACTACGGGTTACTAGTTGTTCTGGTGTGTATAGTATGCCCCTGCAAGCATTTTGACAGAAAAGGCAAGGTCTACATTACTGCCTAGGGACACCTCCAATGGCAGTCACTTAGTCGACCTGGGTCAGTCAAAAGATATTATAAAAAAAAAAAAAAAAAATAGCTTAATAAAGTTATCGGAAAAAAAAAAAAAAAAAAAAAGCCACTTGGTGATGACAAAACAAAAACTAGAAAAGCTACAATTTCTGGGGAAATTGTGTGAAGTGTTCTTGCCTCCACCAGTGGTCTACAACTGGAGTGGGTGGAGTAACTTATTTATTTATATAGCACATTTAATTGCAACGTTGTTGCCCAAAGTGTTTCACAGTTACATTAAAACATACAGTTATAAAAACATTAGCAGGTGCAAAAGGCCCTGTCTATGACATCACTTGCTGCTGCAGCCTGGCACAGGTCAGAGTATTTTGGCGGTTGCCATCTTCAAACGGTCGTATTTTAAAAACTATAAATCCTACAGTGAAGATCTTTATATTGTGAGAATCACAAGACCCAGACCTACATTTTGATGTATAGTATGTCTCTGAGATATTAACAATGAAGGCACAATCGCAGTTTAGAAATTGCCCTTCAAATGTGAGCTTTGCAGAGTGGAGTTTCAATGAATGTCAATGGACTGCGTAAGTTGCAAACAAATGGTCATATTGTGAAAACTATAAGGACTATGGCTTAGCTGTGGACATTTTTAGTGGCAGCAGGGATAGCTGAACGTTTTGATATAAGATTTGAGTAGGTGGGCCTGAAAATGAGGGAGCGGTGGCAGTTTAGAAATCATGTCCTGATTTTTCAACTTTTGCCAGCTCCCACTCTAGCTTTGCCATTCATTCCTATGGGACAAATTTCGCCAGAAGAACGACGATATTCCGTGAACCATTCGGCGAAACGTTCCACAAAGTAATAGCAATCCGATCGGGAACAATCTGCACGTTTTGGTCGATTTTTGTCTATGTAGTGTAAAAACTGTGGGAGGAGTTAGGGTGGCAAATTTGGCTATAATAAGAATAATAATAATATATATGTGAGATAACATTAAGTGGTCTTGCTATGCAAGAACACTTAACTAGAAAAGTTACAATTTCTGGGGAAATTGTGAAGTGTTCTTGCCTCCACCAGTAGTCTACAACTGGAGTGGGTGGAGTAACTGTTATTATTTATTTATATAGCACATTTAATTGCAACGTTGTTGCCCAAAGTGCTTCACAGTTACATTAAAACATACAGTTATAAAAACATTAGCAGGTGCAAAAGGCCCTGTCTATGACATCACTTGCTGCTGCAGCCTGGCACAGGTCAGAGTAGTTTTGCGGTTGCCATCTTCAAACGGTCGTATTTTAAAAACTATAAATCCTACAGTGAAGAGCTTTATATTGTGAGAATCACAAGACCCATACCTACATTTTGATGTATAGTATGTCTCTGATATATTAACAATGAAGGCACATTCGCAGTTTAGAAATTGCCCTTCAAATGTGAGCTTTGCAGAGTGTAGTTTCAATAAATGTCAATGGACTGAGTGAGTTGCAAACAAATGGTCATATTGTGAAAACTATCAGGACTATGGCTTAGCCATGGACATTTCTAGTGGCAGCAGGGATAGCTGAACGTTTTGATATAAGATTTGTGTAGGTGGGCTTGAAAATGAGGGAGTGGTGGCAGTTTAGAAATCATGTCCTGATTTTTCAGCTTTTGCCAGCTCCCACTCTAGCTTTGCCATTCATTCCTATGGGAAAAATTTCGCCACAAGAACGACGATATTCCGTGAACCATTCGGCGATTTGGCTGCGGTCTTAAGGGGTTAATCACAAGGTCAAAGATAATATATTTCAAAAACAGACATTTATTCATCAGCTCACAATCTGTCTGAGAGTGTTGGTCAAGAGAAAAGGTTAGGGAATTTGCTTAGAAGGATGGTTGAGCAACAATGAGAAAAAAGCATCCTCACCTTATTTGCGCATTTTATTCCATCTTCTGGGGCTGCGTGTCCGTTCTGTAAAAGAAAGAAGAAATTACTAATAAAGAGCTGGGCCTGAGTGGACATAAAACTCCAATTTCCTTCTATAGAAACATTTAATAGTTCATTTCCAGGAGTGAGCAAATTAAGTATATACTGTAGATATGACAGACTTGCATCAAGACTTAAAAAATAAAATAAATGCTCAGTATTTCCTTTCAAGGGAAATAATTTCATGACTGATTTAGTCACTAATTGCTATGGTCAGTGAACCAAAAAAGTAAGGCCAAAATAACCAAGCTGGAGAACCTTTAAAACTGGCTATTTTGGTTTCAGTTTTGAAATGCAGTATTCAATTCACTAAAGCTTAGTTAAAGGACCACTATAGGCACCCAGACCACTTCAGCTCAATGAAGTGGTCTGGGTGCCAGGTCCCTCTAGTTTTAACCCTGCAGCTGAAAACATAACAGTTTCAGAGAAACTGCTATGTTTCACTGAGAGTTAATCCAGCCTCTAGTGGCTGGCTCACTGACAACCGCTAGAGGCGCTTCCGCGATTCTCACTGTGAAAAATCGCAGTGAGAAGACGCTGGACGTCCATAGGAAAGCATTGAGTAATTCTTTCCTATGGGCGGTTTGAATGCGCGCGTGGCCTTTGCCGCGCATGCGCATTCGATCTGACGTCAGCAGGAGGAGGAGAGGTCACCAGAGCTGTGGGAGCCCGGCCCTGGAGAAACGTAACACCTTGAACCCAGCGGGAGGGGGACCTAATGACCCTGCCAGGAAAACAAGTTTGTTTTCCTGGCACTATAGTGGTCCTCTAATACATTTCCATTTGCTAAAAAGGTTGCAGAGATTCTTAATAAAATAATAGCATGCATAATTGATGCTACCAATAGTTTTTTCTATATTTAAAGTGGAAATGTCACGTCTAAGAACGGACGAACCCCTACGCACATTTTTCAGGCAGTTTTGTAAATAGGGAGCTACTGATTTCTTGCTCTAACCGCCTGCAGCAGTATGAGGCTTCAGTTATGGAGCTTTAAAAAAAAAAAATAATGTTAGAGGGGGCAGAGCGAAATGGCGCTGGAAAGCAGACTTCAGGGCTATAGCATTAGTGAACGTCCAAGACCTCATAGCACCACAAAAACTTTACTTGCTTTCAAAATCAGTTTCTGCAGACCTAGCCACAACTCCTCTGGCTGTGCCTCAAACATGCACTTACCAATTTCCACAGTTCAAATCATGTAATCATGGTGACAGCCAGTCAATGCAATCACAGATACAATGTCACAGCCTATAAATTCTAACGTTGGCTGAGATCTTTGACTCTGCCTCTCTCTTTCCTCACTCTGTTATTCTGAGCTCTCTGCCTCTCTCGCCTCAGATAAAAGTGTCCTGAAAGTTTTAAATGTGTATTAAGCTGTATTTTGCTTGTTAGGTAAATGGAAATGTGACAGAGCTCAGCACTCAGCTTCAGTGTATTCAGTGAGTATCCATTTTTTTCAGCACTGGATACCTGAAGTGATTATAGCTGTTATAGCAGTCTCACCCAAATACTAACGGAGACTTACTGAAGGGTGAATAAGAACAAGGCATATTTTAGGCACACAACCCCACCACGGGGTCCACGGTTGGACCCCGTGGCAGGGTTGTGTGCCTAAAATTTGCCTTGTTCACAACCAGGCACCCGAATCTGGGAGACAACAGGATCAGAAACTGTTAAGCTAATTATCCCCCAGACACCAGGGCGCAATTACAATATACCACAAAGTATATGAATTGCCAAAAATAACCCCCCCTTCCCCCCTCCCACCCCCCCCCCCCCCCCACATATCTTATATCCCCAGATAGCTCTCCAACCCACAGACTTCTTCAGTCAAAATAGCACTTTTGTCACACTCATGGTATATACTCGCCCCCAGGTTTAAGTTTTTGCCATGGCCGATTTCTGAACTGATGGAGAGATCCATGCCAGAGTGACTGCTAGGAGACTTATAGCTTTCCCTGCAATACTGTCACGGGGTGGGTTGGAGCGAGGGTGCCTGACACAGGGAAAACCAGGTGTGACTTCAGGTATTAAGTGAGAAATTGGGGTGAATGTGCATGCAGCAAATAGTGTGTCATATTTATTTCTTTTATAAAAAGTGCATATTTTAATAGAAGTTGGCAATTAAAAAAAAAATTTTACACCTCCTGGCTGTCACTTAGACAACTGGTCCTTTTTCTTCCCATTTTGTTTAGCTCCGTGGAGCTAAACTCAAGAGGCAGCAATTGCCCAGAGCACCTGAAGTTTGTGATTGGACAGTGTGGCGTACCGCCAGTGTATCGCTGCCACAGACTCCCTTTCCCAGTGTAAAATACCTCCAACCAGTTGGGTAAATAATTTCCCCCATACGTTAGTAAAGACTGAATGCTGGGAGTAGATCTATTACAGACAAGCAATCTCAATTTATACATATAGTAAACTCCTCCCTGCACCTGAGAGATAATTGAGTTAGGAAACCTAAAACTCAATTATTCCCCAGGTACAGAATATAACAAATTCTTCAACCCCCCCAAAAGTACCCCCCAAATCTCTTGAAACCCCTCGAGAGTCACATCCCCGGATAGCCCTGATCTGAGTGCCTAAAATTTCCAAAAAGCACTCATATCGAATCGGTAGTTTGGGATTGCCACTGGGGTAAAGTTTTGACTGGCCGGCCACGAGGTAGAAGCCCTAAATAGTTCCAGAGAAATAGTGGTAACGGACGGTCTCAGTTCGAGGATTCCTATACAAAAACCACAATATATCCGAATGATTTCAAGTGTCGAATGCTCCCCCCAGTCAGTAGTTCAAATCTCCCGAACGCCGTTAGTATATGTGGTCAGGAACTTCAACGGGCAGCAGTTCCATCTTCACGGAATTGCCTAGCCGAAATCCATTCCAGGCACTTGACCAGGTACTGCTGCCTGCGTTCAGGAGACAAAATGGCTGCCATTCATTCTGTCAACCACATGCGTTCAGACTCACCACGCTCCAATCCGGTTGAGCCAGACTATTTTGGTTTTTCAGTGCCCATACTAGAGCCAGGTACTCTTTTTCAATGGCCGCATAGCTGACCTCTTGGCAGTAGTTTCCGAATCAGGTAGGCCACTGGATGCTCCCCTCAGTCCTCTCCAACTTGACTCAAAACTGCCCACAGTCCAAACATGGAAGCGTCTGTATGGACGATAAAACGTTTGTTAGGATCTGGGGCATACATGCTGGAGCTGAGGGACCAAATGGAGTCCTTGGCCCAGACAGTAGGCGAAAACCTCCAGGCAGCCAAGCAGCGCCAGCGGGTATAGTATGACCGGAGGGCTAGACACCGTAGTTTCCAGGTTGGGCAAAAAGGATTGGTACTAAAACAGATCCGACAGGATAAACTACAGGCGGCCTGGCAGGGACCTTACAAGGTGATAGAACAAGTCTGTGACACTACCTACACCGTAGCGAATTGTGAAAACGAGCAAGTGAAACGCCTTTCACATCAATATGCTCAAAGAATATAAGGGCCAAGAGCAAGAGGTAGCAACGGTGTGTGCACCAGCCTCAGTGAATCCCGATGCATTACCCATAACCGTCCTGTTAGGAGGTGACCCCAGAGAGGGAGCTATAGAATTGGTGCAGCTAGGTTTCCTCATGCGAACGGCTGCCAGGGAGCTAGTGTTTGGTTCCGTTTGAATGAGGGGAAAGTGCCGAACCACGGGGAACTCAGGGAAAGCTGCTAATGGTGGCTGGGGAGGTTTAACTCCCAAACAGGATCTTTGGATAGCATAGGCTTGTTTGCCACAGACAGACACAAAGTCTGGGCAGAGTTAGAATGGGAGGGCTTGCAAAGGCTTCAGACAAGAAATGTGAAACATTTGCAATCTGTGTTTAGATATATCCCCAATGGAAAAAAATGCATAAACAAACACATTCAGGTTACCCATTGTACAGCACTACGGAATTTTTGTTTTTTAATAAAATGCATTTTATTTTTAAAGGGTTACTCAAAGTACCATCACCACTTAACTGATTTCAAGTGGTCATGGTGCTTGGAGTCTGTATTTGCATGTTTCCAATATGAAACTTTGGCAGCAATATAACACATCTCTTCTGCAGAGGTGTTCAGGCTGGCTATTCTATTGATGAGGTCAGTTCTATCTGCAGTATTTTTCCATGTAAAATACTTTTTTTTTTTCTAAAAAATTCAGTTTAAAATTTGGGGGTAGTCTTATACAAGGAATGTAAAAAAAAAAAAAAAAAAGACACAACCACGTGCGCAGGGCCTAAGTTAAGATGACTCCTGCTGCATTTCAGTGTGCTATTGCCCACACACATACCTGGCCCCTCTCCTGACGATCCACTCCTAAATGCTGTGGCAAGGAAGAAGAGGTCCCCATATGTGTGGGATCTCTAGCAGACTTACCACCAACAGAGCTCCAGAGACATGCCACACCATAAAAGGAGCAGCCATATTAAGGTTTGCTCCACCTCAGGTAGATCTTGCTTTCTGACTTATATTTATGGGAGAGGAAATGAGTATCAGGGAGGAGAGGGAATACTACTGTGATGTCCCAGCATGCCCGCACACCACCTGCTGTAGTCTCCCAGCATGCACTATGGAGCCATTAAAAGGAGTACTATGGGGTCAAGAAGACAAACATGTATTCCGGACCCAATAGGGTTAAAACCACCATCTAGCCACCCTGGTCCCCTCATGCCTCCATAAATATAGTAAAATCTTACTTGTATTCAAGTCTGCAGCTTCTTACTATGTCCCTGTTTCCTTTAGACCTGTCCACTGCCATCAGCAGAAGTGGTAGCCTGATCCAATCACAGTGCTTCCCCATAGGATTGGCTGAGACTGGCAAGGAGGTAGATCAGGGGCAGAGAGAGCACAATTCAAACACAGCCCTGACCAATCAGCATCTCCTCATAGAGATGAACTGAATCAATGAATCTCTATGAGGAAAGTTCAGTGTCTGCATGCAGAGGGTGGAGACACTGAATGTTTGCATGCATTTTAGGCAGCCATGACCCAGGAAGGATCTCTAGCAGCCATCTGAGGAGTAGCCAGGCTGTAATGTAAACACAGCATTTTCTCTGAAAAGACAGTGTTTGGTGTCGTGTGTGGGGGGAGGGAATGAGGCTCGTGCTGGGGGGAGGGGAGGGAATGCGGCTCGTGTTGAGGGAGGGAGGGAGGGAGGGAATGCGGAACGTGTTGAGGGAGGGAGGGAGGGAGGGAGGGAATGCGGAACGTGTTGAGGGAGGGAGGGAGGGAGGGAATGCGGAACGTGTTGAGGGAGGGAGGGAGGGAGGGAATGCGGAACGTGTTGAGGGAGGGAGGGAGGGAGGGAATGCGGAACGTGTTGAGGGAGGGAGGGAGGGAGGGAATGCGGAACGTGTTGAGGGAGGGAGGGAGGGAGGGAATGCGGAACGTGTTGAGGGAGGGAGGGAGGGAATGCGGAACGTGTTGAGGGAGGGAGGGAGGGAGGGAATGCGGAACGTGTTGAGGGAGGGAGGGAGGGAGGGAATGCGGAACGTGTTGAGGGAGGGAGGGAGGGAGGGAATGCGGAACGTGTTGAGGGAGGGAGGGAGGGAGGGAATGCGGAACGTGTTGAGGGAGGGAGGGAGGGAATGCGGAACGTGTTGAGGGAGGGAGGGAGGGAGGGAGGGAGGGAATGCGGAACGTGTTGAGGGAGGGAGGGAGGGAGGGAGGGAGGGAGGGAATGCGGAACGTGTTGAGGGAGGGAGGGAGGGAGGGAGGGAATGCGGAACGTGTTGAGGGAGGGAGGGAGGGAGGGAATGCGGAACGTGTTGAGGGAGGGAGGGAGGGAGGGAATGCGGAACGTGTTGAGGGAGGGAGGGAGGGAGGGAATGCGGAACGTGTTGAGGGAGGGAGGGAGGGAGGGAGGGAATGCGGAACGTGTTGAGGGAGGGAGGGAGGGAGGGAGGGAATGCGGAACGTGTTGAGGGAGGGAGGGAGGGAGGGAGGGAATGCGGAACGTGTTGAGGGAGGGAGGGAGGGAGGGAATGCGGAACGTGTTGAGGGAGGGAGGGAGGGAGGGAGGGAATGCGGAACGTGTTGAGGGAGGGAGGGAGGGAGGGAGGGAATGCGGAACGTGTTGAGGGAGGGAGGGAATGCGGAACGTGTTGAGGGAGGGAGGGAATGCGGAACGTGTTGAGGGAGGGAGGGAATGCGGAACGTGTTGAGGGAGGGAGGGAGGGAGGGAATGCGGAACGTGTTGAGGGAGGGAGGGAGGGAGGGAATGCGGAACGTGTTGAGGGAGGGAGGGAGGGAGGGAATGCGGAACGCGTTGAGGGAGGGAGGGAGGGAATGCGGAACGCGTTGAGGGAGGGAGGGAATGCGGAACGCGTTGAGGGAGGGAGGGAATGCGGAACGCGTTGAGGGAGGGAATGCGAAACGCGTTGTTGGGGAGGGAATGCGAAACGCGTTGTTGGGGGAGGGAATGCGAAACGCGTTGTTGGGGGAGGGAATGCGGAACGCGTTGTTGGGGGAGGGAATGCGGAACGCGTTGTTGGGGGAGGGAATGCGGAACGCGTTGTTGGGGGAGGGAATGCGGAACGCGTTGTTGGGGGAGGGAATGCGGAACGCGTTGTTGGGGGAGGGAATGCGGCTCGCGTTGTTGGGGGAGGGAATGCGGAACGCGTTGTTGGGGGAGGGAATGCGGAACGCGTTGTTGGGGGAGGGAATGCGGCTCGTGTTGGGGGGGAGGGAATGCGGCTCGTGTTGGGGGGGAGGGAATGCGGCTCGTGTTGGGGGGGGGAGGGAATGCGGCTCGTGTTGGGGGGGGAGGGAATGCGGCTCGTGTTGGGGGGGGAGGGAATGCGGCTCATGTTGGGGGGGAGGGAATGCGGCTCGTGTTGGGGGGGGAGGGAATGCGGCTCGTGTTGGGGGGGGGAGGGAATGCGGCTCGTGTTGGGGGGAGGGAATGCGGAGTATAGTGGAAGTGTGTAAATTGGGATAGTGGTTGTGATCTGTGAAGGGGCTTTGTATTTTAGCATTGTTTTTATTAAAGGGACACTATAGTCACCCAGACCACTTCAGCTCAATGAAGTTGTCTGGGTGCCAGGTCCCTCCGCTTTTAACCCTTCACATGTAAACATAACAGTTTCAGAGAAACGGCTATGTTTACATTTGGGCATAATCCAGCCTCTAGTGGCTGTCTTCCGGACAGCCACTAGAAGCGCATCTGCGACGCTAGAGGCGAATTTCGCCTCCATCGCACAGAGCGTCCATAGGAAAGCATTGAGAAATGCTTTCCTATGGACACTTTGAATGCGGTCGGATGGGGAGGAGAGGTCACAAGCGCCGAGGGAGCCCTGGTGGTCCTGTGAGGCTCCAGGTGCAAGCTCTTATAGTGAGCCCTGGCATTTTGCTGCATCGGAATGTTGCTGTGGTAACCTGTGGCAACGCCGACAGGTCGGGATCGCGAGAGTGAGTCCCAAGCGAAAGTAGATAGAGATTCTGCTGGGATCGCGAGAGTGAGTGTGTGTAAACATATAGTCAGGGATATTTAAGCCGTATCTGGAGCAGTAGTTGACGATAGCTAGTCGGTTGTGGTGTGCCTGAACCGACGACCGGGTAGGCCTGGAATAATGAGGGCAAAAGGTTTTTAAACAGAACACTTTAATGCTTAATACATTTTTTACATGAGCAATTCCTTAACCCCTTAAGGACACATGACATGTATGACATGTCATGATTCCCTTTTATTCCAGAAGTTTGGTCCTTAAGGGGTTAAATGCTTTCCTAAGTTCTTTCTCTGGTTGTGGAATTTATTTTCCGTAAGCTGCTGATTTCCACCTACCTAGTTTTTTAATGATGTGTACGGGTACGTTATTGCTGGAAGCGGGTGAAGCGGCGCCGATCCTAAATGAATGTCCTGAGATGGACATGGGGTCATGACCTAATCTGACCGACAACGCCCTTACATAATGTATGAATTTTGCCGTTGTGAGGGGTTTATCAGAAATTGTGAGTAGGGGTGAGTAGCTTTGTTGGTCTCTGAGGGAAAGGTAGAAAGTATCCAGGACTATCCCTGGACACCACTTATTATGGGTCAGGAAGTACTGGATTTCTGTAGGAGGTCCCAACTGATTTGTTTTAGAGTGTCTTAGAAGCAGTATGTAGTGGTCACCTACTTTCCGCAGATCCCTAATTCTTATGTAGCTCTTATTTACGGACAGACTATGTACTGTGAATTCATTGGGTCTTAAGAACCCGTAGAACGCTATGTACATGGCTGTTTTGAGTACGCAGTTAGTACTAGGTTCAAATGGGCTGGAATCTAACAGATCTGACAGAGCCTTGAATTTGTTCCCGTGGATTGGTTGCCTTTTGCTGTAGGAGGGCCGTCTGTGCGAAGTATACCTTTCAGGACGTTTTTCAGGAGATAGGATGACATAAAAGGTTTGTGGCAGGGAAATAAGGTGAGTAAGTGGTGTTGTAGGCATGTGAGGTAAAGTTTGATGGTGTTGTGTGCCAGCTTCAGGTGTAGATGGCAGTGAGCGGTGAAAGAGACTATGGTGTCTATTGAAAAGGTGTTCATGATGTGGTGTTCGGAGGTAAACCTGGAGAAAATAGTGAGTGCTCTATCGTAGAACTTCTTGGTGTTGTCTGATAGAGCAGACTTTGCCAACTTTAATGCGTGTTGTTTCAGCCGTTATCAGGTCCTGAAATGTGGGGGTCGGCTCGGGATTGATGGCTGCCGTGGGGTGCTGTTCGAAGAATGCCTGAAAGTTGGAGCGAGAGAGAGCGCGTCAGCAGCGATGTTTTCCCGACCTGGTATGTGCATGCAAACCAAGTGGAAGTTGTGAGTTGCTGCCAGCCAAGTGAGTCTCCTCATGAGTCTCATGATGACTAGAGATGCAGATCTGCTTTTATTTATGATCTCGCATGTAGCTTCGTTGTCGGATAGGCATTTAACTGCTTTGCCCTCCCACAATGAACCCCACGTGTGTGCGGCTGCCACTATAGGGTAAAGTTCGAAAAGAGAAGACGTGGTGTTAAATGCCTGTAGTGTTGATGTTTCGGAAAGCCATGAGTCACGGAACCACTGGTTGTTGTATATGGCCGCGAACCCTGTGTGGGCTGCTGCGTCGGTCCATATGACTGGGGAATCTGCATCGAGTGGGGGTATGAACATCGATCTCCCGTTCCAGGAAGCGAGGAATCTGCCCCACATGAGTAAGTCTGCTTTGGCGTTGTCATCGACGTGAATGTGAGTATTGTCATGGGTGGTCTCCGTTAGGAGGTGTAATAAGCGTGAAATGAAAGCCCTACCATGTGGTATGATTCGGATAGCGACGTTTAGTGAGCCAAGGAGAGATTGTAGCTCTTTGCGGGAGCAACTGCTTTTCCTAATGAAGCCTGTGATCTCGTTAGATATGCGGTTAACCTTCTCGTCTGGTAGACTTGCAACAATGGCCTTGGAATCGAGATGAATCCCTAAGAAGGTTAGGGCTGTAGCGGGACCTATGGTCTTTTCTCTTGATAGAGGTACTATGGTACTGTGGAGAATAGTGCAGCGGTTTTATCTATGCTGTGGGGTGTACAGTTAGGTTCCTCTACCGTGAGGAAGTCATCCAGGTAGTGAATTGCTACTGGGCAAGCACACACGTTTAGGAGTAGCCAGCACAGTGTTTCTGCGAACGTGTCGAACAGTTTGGGACTGCTTTTGGCCCCAAACGTCAGACGCGTGGCGAAGTAGTACTGGCCCTTCCATTTGACTCCGTGTAAGTGCCACAGGGACGGATGTATGGGTAGCAACCTGAAAGCGTTAGTGATATCGGTTTTCCCGAGCCAGGCGCCTTTACCTGTTTTCAAGATTGCCCCCATAGCGTTGTCCACTGTGGCATACTGTAGAGAAAATTCACTGGATGGTATTAACGAGTTAATGCTAGGAACCACAGATGAGTGAGGCGCTGATAGGTCAATGATCATACGTTTTTTATTATTGAATTTCCCAGTTGCGATGCCAATAGGGTTAGTTCTGAAACTAGCGTATGGCGATTGTGTGAATGGGCCCATCATGAACCCGTTAATTTCTGCTGTGAGCAGAGCGTCGGTGGTGACAGGATCTAGTGTAACTGATTGCAGGTTCCTGCATTCTAGGGTGCCCCCTGGGGTTGCCACTAGTCCCGTGTGGAAACCTACCGTGAACCCTGTGGTGAGTAACTCAACCAAGTGAGGGGAGGGGTGGTTGGAGAGATAATAGGTGAGGTTGCCAACATTAACTTCCGTGAGTCATTGTCTAGGGAAAAGCCTATTAGGGCACATAGTCTTTGTGTGTGCCCTAAAGCAAAGGGAACAGACATGCAATAAACGATAAGCGCTGAAGCTACAGCCTCCCGCATTGAAGTTATTGCATTTAGTTAGTGCTTTGCCGAGGAAGACTATGGGTCTGCCTAACTTGTCCTTGATCACCCTGTCTGACTTGGGGAAGGTTCTGTGTGGCTGGTGGCGGGTTGGCTCTGTTCGGAGGGGCACAAATCGGTAGAGTGTACAGTTGAAGTGCAGATGGCACAAGAAGGAGGCTTGAGGCCGGCAGAACAGTTCTGTGTCCAGTTGGCTCCAGTCTGAGCGTATGTTAAACTGAATCAGCGCTGCCGCCGCCTTCGCCGAAAATGACCTATGATAATCATAGAATGAATAGCCTCCGTACTTGTTGCCTAGTGTAACGGATCGCCTGGCACCCCAACTGGGTACCTCCGTTGAAGGATGCTCCTAGCGTTTCCTGAGGACTCCAAGCACTCTGGCAGACACCACAATCACCGAATCTGAGAAGCATATAAATCCTCTCAAGCATATGAATGCTGTAGACAGTTGATTAGGAAACCATACGAATAGGTTTACACTCCTAGCAGTCAAACTGGAACAGCATATATTTCTTATATTTATATCACTTATATTTCTGTGATCAGCATAACTTGGGGAGCAACATATGTAAAAATCACATGAATCTGTCCAGGGGTTAAAAGGTTAGGTGAGGTCCCTTTATTATCCCTTTCCAGCATGGCTTTACCTGGTCTGGCAGTGTCCCTGGGACAATGCCCTGCTGGAGAACAATGGAGCTGGGGGGAGAGGAAGAGCCTCACCTTCCCAGGGATTCAAAGGGGAAGAAAAAGTGTCCAAAAAGTTTCCATGTGTCCGTACAGTTTATTATTTTTTATTTTTTTTTAAAGGGCCAGCAGCAGCAATATAAAATACAACATGCTCAAATATAGTTCTTGAAACGTACCAATTTTTCAGGGGCCATAGTCAGCAGGTAGGAGGCAGGCAGCCAGGCCCCTCCAATGCCCAGTGGCGAGGCGGGTTCCGCCACACCTAGGTCCACCAATTTGTAGAGGTAAAGATTCAGCTCCTCTACGTTGAGGGAAGACTGAACAGATGACGTCTCTGTATAAGCCAAACGCTATCACAAAATCAGGGATGGCCAGTTTTTTGTTAAGCCTGGGGTCCCTAGCTTTGAGCACAACCGATACATCCCCATAGCAATACGCCTTCTTTTCTACCAGGTCTTGGGATGCTATGAGGAGTGATACCAGGTTGACATCTTTGCCTTCTAAGATATCTTTCTTGATTGCCTGGGGCACTAAGTGGGCAGGCGTGATGATGTGTGTAGGTGCTGGGTTGGGGTTTGAGCAGTTACCCGGGTTAGGCAAAGTCTGAGGTAGCGCGGAGGGGATCGCAGCTGGGGTGATAACGGCCACTTGATTTTCAATTTTCTCCAGTCTCTCATTGATGAGGTTGACTGAGGAGAGAAGAGCGGACATTGTGGTCTGAAGTCCAGGTGTGCTTCCATCGATGGCCTGTGTGCTGGTGCCTGGTCGCGGAGTGTCAGGGTTAGTGTTCAGGAGGCGGTATAACTCCACTTTGCGGGCCGTGGCCGGGTATGGTATGCCTCGTCTCCTGAGTTCTGCTGTGATCTTGGGTATGGTCCAGGCGCGTAGGGACGCTGGACTAACCGCCTCCACGTTATCCACTGGGGTACTGGGTCTAGTTGGACTTGAGATTCTGGCTGGGGTGCTGGGTAGGGAGATATCCTCGGCTATGTCCGAAGCGTGTGACATACTATAACGTAAATACATACATAATTGTTAGGGGAAATTTAATTTGCTTGGGGGATGAATATTATTAGAAAGATTGTAACTTTTATGGGGGGGGGGTGAATTTCCTTGAGGTGGAGGAGTGATTGGGGCGTGCGTACGTCTCTGTGGTGAGTTTGCCCGTGGTGTCATTGGGCGAAGCGAACTTAGTTTTATGAGGTCGTATGAGCCTGACGACGTGCGGTCTGGGGGTGAAGTATGAAACGAAGTGGAGGTGTCGTGCTCCGGTGGTGAGCGATGAACTTAACCACTGAATATGGACGTGATTTGGGAACGTGATTGAACCGCCGTTGTGTGGTTTTTAAGCTGTTGGTCTGTCAGGTGCGTGTCTGACAGGGTGCTTACTAAATGGGGGGGAGGGGTGGATAGATGGGAAAAGAATCTGATACTTACTTGAGGTTTAGCGAGTTGCGCACAAGCCTTGAATTACTGGATGGTGTTACTGTTTCCAGACTGTTATAACATGTGGTTGCCTGAGATGGCTTAGAGACCTGTTAAGAGGGATAGTTAACATCTATGTAATAAAATATAAAAAGGTTTTTTTCTTTAATGTATGAAAATAGTACCGTGTGGGAATGTATTACCTGCGCGTAACTTGTCCGGTGGGTACGAGTTGTAGTTTGAGGATTTATGAGTCGTTCTGGAGAGCCTAATTAATTAGAGTGAATATGTGCGTGTGATATGGATCTTGCATTGACAGGATTCTCTTTTTACTTACCTATGTATTGGTGTGGTGCGAAATGATTTTGATATCCTTTGGTATATTTTTTATAACGGACAATTTTTATTTTTTTTTTATTGTCCCTACCATACCCTCTCCCTCCCTGGCTCCCTCCTGAAGTTTAAAGTAATATATATATATTTTTTTACATTGAAACAGTGCACAAAAAAAAAAAAAAAAACCCTGAAGGCATACAACAAATGCAAACATTGCATTTTCTAAAACAGCATTGTTTTACATTGCAGTATTTAGGACAGGGAAGCTTTAATCATTTTTTTTTATTTTTATTTTTTTAACAAATCATCAATAGTGCTATAATATATTAACCCCTCCCTCCCAGTATACCCCCCCCCCCCCCCACACACACCACCATTACCCCCTCCATTGTGTGTGTATGTATACAGAGAGGGGATACTGTGAGGGAGGGGGTAATGGTGGTGTGGGACAGAGTATACAGAGAGGGGATACTGGGAGGGAGGGGGTAATAGTGTTATGAGAGGGAGTATACTGGGAGGGGGTGATAGTGAGCGGGGATACTGGGAGGGAGAGGGTAATGGTGGTGTGGGAGGGAGTATACTGAGAGGGGGTAATAGTGAGGGGGATACTAGGAGGGAGAGGGTAATGGTGGTGTGGGAGGGAGTATACGGAGAAGGGATAATAGTGAGGGGGTAATGGTGTGTGGGAGGGAGCATACTGGGAGGGGGTGATAGTGAGGGGGGGTACTGGGAGGGAGGAGTTATGGTGGTGTGGGAGGGAGTATACTGAAAGGGGGTAAAGGTGGTGTGGGAGGGAGTATACTGAGAGGGGGTAATGGTGGTGTGGGAGGGAGTATACTGAGAGGGGGGTGATAGTGAGGGGTGATACTGGGAGGGGGTGAGATTAAATACCTTATTTCTCTGGTGGTCCGGTGGGCTCCCTGGTGGTCCTGTGTGGGCAGATATCTGGTCTGCAGACCATGTATCTTGCGAGACTCTGTCAGAGCGTTGCCGTGGTAACCTGCGGCAATGTTCCGATTGGCCAGATCTCGCAAGACACATAAACCGCAGCTATTCACACTGCAGAGCTGCAGACCAGTGTCTGCAATGGGCGTTCTGTTCCCATCGGCATACAGAGAAAGCCGCCGGGTCCCCTCCTGGTGTTGGGTACTCTGTCCCTGGCCGGGGACCTGACACAGTTTGCCCTAAGGGACCTAAATCGCCTAATTAGAGTGTGCCCAGGCACACCCTGTGCGCACGCTTATGGCTATAGGTCTTCCTTTAATGTGCCCTTACAGTGCTAGGATATCTGTGGAACTCTTACAGACCCTTCACACAGAGTTTTTAAACTGTTACACTACTTCACTGGCAAAAGGGCAAGTGCACATTTGGATCCCTGTTAGCTTATGCTATATATTGCCCTGTGTTGATAAATATAACCAATGCATGCATATATTAACACTATACAAACAGTTTATTCTCTCAAAACATTAAAATTATGAAATTCCTGATTCTGCATTCCATGTGCTCTTAATTTGAAACGAGAAATGTATTTTACTATAGCAGGAGGAACATTTATCTTGTATTTGTCCACATAGCATGCATGTATTGTATGGATGAGAGACTGAATAAAGCCTTTCAAGTCTGTAGAATTATGCTAATTTTTCCAGTAGAAGAAGAGTTAATTCAACAATACACTGCTAATAGCAGTGTATCCCTTCTCCACTCTTATTGCCATGGCAATGCTAAGGTACACAGAGAGGGAACGTGTACACGAGACCTTGTGTTACATGACATCCTTGAGGAAGGTAGCAAGTCTACAACAATGCTGCTTTCTCTACATTGTGTTCCCGGTATTGATAGATAATACAAGGATACAAGGATATACAGACAGGGATCATGGACAAGGAAGAACTAAGTCCGAGACAAAACTGTTATTTATAATATGAGTCCGGTAGCCATGGCTACAAAAATGCTACCACCTATCTCACATATAGTCTGCCGATTCACTCCTTAACCAACTAATAAATATGAAAAGGGAGGAACGAAAGGGGGGATAAGAAAGGGGGGATAAGAAAGGGGGGATAAGAAAGGGGGGATAAGAAAGGGGGGATAAGAAAGGGGGGATAAGAAAGGGGGGATAAGAAAGGGGGGATAAGAAAGGGGAGGGGGGGGTGGGGGTGAAGGAAAAAACACAAAACAATAATAAGTATGAATATAGATTAATAGACCAACACCTAGCAAGATTGAATAGAGTTTATATACTGCAATAAAATATAATTGTACTGGAAAACTAAAATGTTTAAGAATTTTATGTTTTTAGTATTTTGTGTCCAATGACAGCAGAGAGGCCAGAGCCGAAAATCATCTACCTACACATTGGGGGGGGGGGGGGGGGCAAGTAATCATTCATTAAAGGGATAAGGTAGGTATTTTGACCATGGAGTTAACCACCAGTGGTTGGTGGGGCCAGCTACAGTGAGAACAGCAGGGCGATAGAGAAAAGGGGAGTAAAATCACCTTTTTAAAGGCAGGCAATGCAGGGCTGGATACCCAAACACTGTTTTTACAACTATAGTGTCAGGAATACATGTGTGAACATTTAATGCTGAACAGAAGGACAGTGCCAGCGGACTCATGCCCTCAATGCCAGTTTAATTTACAACTGGGATACACCTTGATGTGATGCAAAAGCGTTTATAGTCTTGCCTCTAGTACTAGCAAGATTAGATATAGCATAAATGCTTTTATAGATTTCTGTATGTTACAGGATTTTATGGTTTCAGCTGGTTCTAAATAGGGATACACCGAAATTTCGGCTGCGTGAATTTTTGCCCAAAAATGGGCCTACCCATTAAGACCGAAAAAGGGTAAAACCTGACGAAAATATGGCAAAGTGACTTGCCCTCTGGGCTCCATCTGCCCAGGGAGAGAGCCAGCACAGTCTGCAGCGCAGCTCTGCCGGGTGTGAGCTGCAGACTGTGCTGTATCTCGCGATCTCTGGCCAATCAGAGCGTTGCTGCGGGTTACCACGGCAACGCTCTGACTTCTTTAGCACAGGAGAGATACAGCACAGTCTGCAGCACACACCCGGCAGAGCTGGAGACTGGAGAGACAGACCACCAGAGAGCCAGGATACTGGACCACAAAAAAAAAATAAAAATTTAAAAAAGTTTATAAAAAAATAAATAAATAAATTATATTTCTAACAACCCTCCCTCAGTCACTCTGTCACACCCACCCTCACTTCGTCACCCCTTCCCTTACTATGTCACCCCCCTCACTCTGCCACCTCCTCCTTTACTATGTCACCCCCTGACTGCCACCCACCCTCAGTCAAACCCTTACTCTGCCATCTCTATCCCACCCCACATTGTGTTCTACCCATACTACATCCCCATCACCCCACACTATGTGCCTTACACACATTACATCCCTAGCCCACCCCACACTATGTGCCTTACACACTCTACATAACCTACAAACATACAAACTGCACATCTATCCCACACCACACAGTGTTCCTACACACTACATAATCTACACACTACTTACCTTTCCTACACCTCACTATATTCCATACCTACACACTACATAATCTACACAAATCATTTGGGGAAAAAAGTAATTTTCGGTTTCAGTTTTCGGCCAAGGGCATGCTGAATTTTCGGTTTCGGCCCAGAATTTCCATCCCCAAATTTAAATATATCAACTGTTTGTCTATTCATAAGGGGATCCATCACATGTCTCCTTACACAGGGACAAGTGGGGACCTTCCGATAATAGTTATTTTTATTTGTTCCTTTATACAAGTGATTCAACAGAAGAGTGTCTTGCTGTAGCACTAAAATGGATAAGGTACCAGCTTAAAAATTGTCTTTTGTCAGTGTTTGCTTTTATTGCTCACTGGACCTTGGCACAAGACATGTAAGATAAATGTTTGCATTTCCAAAAAATGTCTATATATTTTGTTCAACCCTCTCTGGTTACATGCAAAGATATATAGTCAAATTCATTATGGTAGACCAGTGGTTGAAGTAAAGTTTCTTTTCCATCACCATTGGCTGAAAGCTACGCAGAATCATCTGGTCTGTGGGACACAAAAAGCAAGATTCTAAAATGTGCTTTAAAATGTAATGCCAAACAAGTGCAGTGATGTCATATCACTGAACATATCACCATTTAATTGTACGTTTTTAGCAAAGCAAACTTATAAAATAGATAATAGGAGCATGTTTGATCCACAGATGTAGAACAAACTAACATCTGGTGGAACTCTCCCAAACCTCGCCCACTTCCCTTTTTTTCTTTTAGTAAAATGCTGTACGATTATATCCTGCAAAAAGGGATATATATTTTCACAAGATAGAGATCCCATTTATACAATTTGACACTGCAGTTCCCATAAAAGACTATGGATATTTACTACACATTCAACTAAGTGACACAAGAATAATTAAAATTGCAAATATACTAGTGTGGACATAACAGGTGTTTAAATTCTTAACATGTATTGATCACCATCAGGATTTAGTCAGTAAAGTAGTGCACAGAAAAATATTTTGTTTTTTTCAGTCACTTGGTTAGTAAGCAAAAAAAAAAAAAAAAAAGTTAAAATAAATTGGTCTGACCAACTTTCAGTTGTACAATACACGTACAAGTAATTTCGTCAGTAAGTTAAAGTTTAGTTTAATTACTAACTTTCGGTTAACCGTTCTTCTCTATGAAAATGAATTAATCCTGTTTGTAAGAAGAATTAATGCAAACTGAAAGCAAAATAAATTAAGAAACTAAACTTAACATTACTTTTAAAGGGACACTATAGTCACCCAGACCACTTCAGCTCAATGAAGTGGTCTGGGTGCCAGGTCCCTCAGGTTTTAACCCTTCAGATGCAAACATAGTTTCAGAGAAACTGCTATGTTTACATTTGGGGTTAAGCCAGACTCTAGTGGCTGTCTTCCGGACAGCCACTAGAGGCGCATCTGCAACGCTGGAGGCACATTTCACCTCCATCGCGCAGAGCGTCCATAGGAAAACATTGAGAAATGCTTTCCTATGGACACTATGAATGCGCGCACGGTCAAGTTATGACGCTCATGTCCCCATTGAAGGCGATTTCGGCGGTGGACAGGAGGCATCATGGGCACTCTGACCAAACAGCTACTATGTAGCTTCATACACAGCAAACTATGATGCATTGTGTGTATTCATACCTTTCCATAAAGGCCAGTATTATGAATTAGTTCCCCACATGTATCAATGAGCCTTGCGCAGCCATGACCCTAAAACCAGTTTATTGACTTTCCATGCACCACTTTTAGAAGGTACTAACCACTGCATACAAGAAAAACGCCAAAAGACTTGCCGTTTTAGAGATGCTCTCACCCAGTCGTCTAGCTAGCACTATTTAGCCCTTATCAAAGTCACTCAGATCTTTTTGCTGACCATTTTTCCTGCTTTCAGCACATGATATGCAAGAACTGATTTCACTTGCTCCCTAATATATCCCAACCCTTAACATGTGCCATTGTAACAATATAATCAATGTTCTTCACTTCACCTGTCTTTCACTGGTTTGTTTTCAGTAAAAGTCTAGGACTCAAACTAAAGCAAAACAGACAGAAGATATGAGAGCATTGACAGTATACTTCTAAGAAGCAAATGCACAGTTGATTCTTCAATTCCAGTACAGGACATCTACAAAAGTAAAACCAGTAAATGTGATGCCAGAGGAAGAGTGAGAAACAACGTTTTTTTGCATTTATTGCTAGTGGCAGATTGTTCTGCATTTATGCTCATACTTAATTTCAAGTAAGGGGCCATTTGTTTTAAATGAATGCTTTAAAGCAGTCTGTTAATGTGATTTCTACATTGCAAAAAAAAAAATATGACATGAGTGCAAACCAGGGTGGTGTTTGCAGTTGTGGGCCCGTGACTTCCCTTAAAGCCACAAAAGTTCTTCATGTAGAGCTGATAAGAACTCTTAAAAGATGAGTGTGTGATCTACACTAGCATTACCTAAAATCTGTTATCGATTTATCCAATTTGTATTTTGTTTTTTATTATTCTGTATTCACCTATATGGTGTACTGAAGCTGAAGAATCAAACATTTACTAAACACTTCACTTACTCTGATAGTAATCTTTTTTTACCATTTTAATTTTCCATGTGCTGGTGCTGCAAATACTAAATTACTAATACAAGCTAACTGCTTTTGACAGTAGCAGTGCTCTGTTTTAGGGTAAGCAGGCCTGAAATGATTCCGATACATTTACTTTAGCTCAATTTTTTTTGTTAGATCAACAAATGTTTTTTCCTTTTATTTATTTTTATTTCTCAGTAATTTCTTGAATATGAGATTATACGAAGACAAGTATCTAAATCACAAAAGTCGTTATGGTATAATCAAAAGGGGATTGCAGTGTTTTTTTTCAGTTAAAAGTATGGTCTGCAACATATAAACTATTGATTTTCGTTCTGATTGACAAACAGGATTTCTGTGGTGTTTTTATTATTATACACGGTCAGTCTGTTTTTGACTGATGCTTCATTTTCTCTGCTAATTTCTCTCTCTCTCTGCAATGGACATGGCTCTATTTTTGAGCATATATTTATTCTAACATTGACATTTTCTAGGGTGTCTAGAAGACGGAGACTTAGCTTTTTTTAACACTCATATCCCTATAGCAGATCACAATAAAGCTTATTATTAGGGCCGAGTGAGGATACTGATTAAGCATAATTATCTCCTTAGCTACAGCACTCTGGATTGGCAAGGGATTGTAGGATTACCTGTATATACTTTATTTGATAGGAATATTTTGACCATATTATTTGAACAGTCAGATCTTGGATTTTTGACTCTACCGCGCTGTATAGATTTTCCAGATTATGCAAGCAGTCTCACTCTTACACTGAGACTGCTTTGCATATTTAATTTGTCGTTGTTTTGTTTTACACTCACAGCCTACTTATTTGCATTTTCAATTTTATTTTACCTTTTCTGTGGTTTAAATCAACATTTAAGTCTATATTTTAACATGCTTTGAATGTTCAGTTCAGAGTGTGAGCTACATTTTTACAGTTGTAGTTTAGAAATGCAATCTACCCAGAGGTACTCATCATGCGCAAATAATGTCAGAAAAGGGGTACTCATCATGCACATTTTACCTGAACCCAAATTATGTGCATGCCAATAGCTGGAGACCCTTTTTTAATTGCAAATTAGTTTGGGGACCCATTCATACATTTTTATATAAACGGTAAGATAAATTCTGGAAGAATGAAAAAAAAAATGTTTTAAGTTGCTTTTTAGTAGGTTCTTTCTCATTTTCACGATCCTTTATGTAAAAAAAAAAAATAAAAAAAAAAATAAAAAAAGTTGTCAGAGGCCAGGATAATTATGAAATACTAAAATACCATGGGAACCCCAATCAGGTGTTGTGGCAAAATTTTATTACATGACAGGAGGCTTCCTATTTTGCGTAAACTTTCTTTACTTTATGCCTCCAGCAGCACAAGTCAATCAATCAAAAGAAAAAAATTTCGACCAATCAGAGTCCAGCCCATCTTGTATACAAGTCTCTGACAGGCGTTCTATTTCTCTTTCTTTGCTGCTCCAGCCAAGACACAGGTCAGAGTAATTTTTTTTCTACTACAATTCATTTGCCATTATATTTTCAGTACATGCTTAAACTTTTATTTGTGTGTTTTTTCCTACACTATTTTTCATATACTGCTCTGCTCTCCCTGTCTGCTCTCCCTGTCTGCTCACCCCTCCTTTGCTCATGTAGTTTTCCTTTCTGTCAGCCCCTTCTTGCCTCCGCGATCGCGGCAATTTACCGCGATCAGACTCAGGGGTATAGTTTTTCGTTCTGGGGGGTCTGAGCGGGCGGTGGGAGCTAGGGGCACTCAGTTTCGCTTTGGCGGCCCGCGATCGCGGCTTAAAACGATCGCGGACCACACTTCAGTTTAGGCGCGAGCGGCGGCCATCTTGGATCTCGCAGACCGCGAGATCCAAGTCGGCCATTTTGCATACTAACGGACCGTGATTCAAACGGTCCTTTTTTCATTTATCTTTGCTTCCTCCCATCACATTACCCATCAGCCAAAGCAAAAAATACAGAGGACACTAAATAAACATTGGAATTACAGCCTACTCTTACACAGGATCTGCCAATACTGGCAACATAGGGTGAAATACCCTCATTCAATATAAACAATAAGATTTACACTATCAATTTGGCAGTGCCATCACTCCAGAGTGTATTATTTCAGAGGTGACCCCTCTAATGGGGTGACCCCCCATAAGCACACTGATTACTATTATTGAAGGGGTGACCCCCCTACGCTGGGTGACCCCCAGATTTGTGCTATACTCGCACCAGTGCCATAAACAATTCGGGGTGACCCCCCTAGAATATATTACATGTATAATTACAGGCACCCTTCACACTACGACTGGGGTGACCCGTAAATTCCTCCAAAATCTAAGGAGGCGGAACCTACTGCAATAGGTTTCCACTGGGTAATAATTTGGGTGAACCCCATATCACTATAAGGCGATACAGCCTGAACGGACTCGGTCCATATTTATGACCGCTCATCCCGGTCTCACGGAGGGTGACCCCCTCTTTAGCCCATTGATAAAGGCATCGGTGCTATACTAAAAAAGACTTATCAATCAACCGATTGGGTCTATTAAATACACTGGGTGAACCCCAGTCATAAGTGGAAAGCCACAGTATTGCCATTACTGCTATTGCCCCTCACGTACTTCGGTACCTGAACCTATTCTGTCTTCCACAGACAGAGACCTACGAACATAAAAAATGAGCGAATCTTCACAGCCAACCCCACCCGACTTCCAGTCGATGATTAGCTCAGCAGTGGCAGCCTCGATGGAGAAGGCTATAGCCAAATTATTGGTCCAAAACCCAAATAGGGACCCTGATAATAAAGACCCAGATAGGTCTACAGGGGAGATTGCCACTTCTAAGCGGCACTGGAAAGGCAGTGGCCCAGCCCCCAGGAAAGCGAAGGGCAAGGTTCCACTGAAGAAAAGCCGCCAGATGGAACGCCAAGACCCTTCAACCCCTCCAATGATTTCCTCCGACAATGGAGGTTATGGATGAGTGGAGAGCAGATGACTCGCTCTCCGAGGAAGATGATTGGCAGGACATGCCCCGGGAAGACCCAGGGTCTGACTTGGTCGAGGAACGAGACACCCATCACGGACAAAGGAAGTCTCACATGCAGGCAGATAAGCCGGAGGAGGGTTCTTTCATAGACCCCCAAGGCAAGCCTATGTTCGACCCCCGTACAATCCGCCACCCAAGGTAGTCAGAGTGGGGGCTGCCAGACCACCTGGCCCAATTCATCCATTTTTGGCTGAGACAGCCAATGGAGAGAGAGGTGCGTGCAAGACTACGGGCCGAATGCCCGAGACCCATACTACCGGACAAGATAGCACACACCCCAGAATTTGATACCACCGTGGTTTTATTCATGTCCCGAACAGGCCGTGACCCACGCAAAGGCATTGAAAAGGGCCTCAAATCCTCCCAGGACAAGCTACTGGACATGCTGGGCCCATTGGCCAGAATCTTATATCTCGCGGATGGAGCCCTCACTAGAGGCAATGTACTAGACGCCCACGACATCCGGGAATGGATACAACGCGCTATTTGCATGTTGGGCAACACAAATGCCACTGTGTGTGCAGAGAGACGCAAGGCTGCGTTACTGAAGATGGATCCCAAACTCCTAGAACTCGGCAAAAAAGAATTGGGACCACTGGCGAATGGCCAACTTTTTGGGGATTCGTTCATCTGTGAATTAAAGAAACACATGAATCTGTTCACTACGTTGAGTAAAGCACAAACTTTGATTAAGCAAGTTTTCCGCAACCCCGCACCACATAGAGGGGTTTTCGGCAGGGCTGGTCGCCAACGGGGCCGAGCCACCAGCCGTTTCTGGCCTAAAGGCCCCAGGAACCAAACAACTGAAGCTTTCTTCCCATCATCAAGATCACCGTTTTCTAGAAGGTCCTTCAATACAGGTGAGCATCCCACAGCTAATGTATTCCCAATCACATGTAACTGCAGGCAGACTGTCTCTTTTCACAGAATTGTGAAAAGATATCCTCAGACGCCTGGATCCTACAAACGATTATGGGTTACGAGATCGATTTTACGGATACACCCATCCAAACACGTCGCCCAACACCGATACGGACGTCGGCGAAACATGCGAAACTCATAGACGACGAAATTCAAAACCTATTCCTCAAGGGAGCAGTCGAACTCGCCCAGACGATACAGGTTTTATCAGCAACATATTCGTAGTCCAAAAGAAGACAGGAGATTATCGTCCCGTCATCAACTTGCGACAACTAAACACATTCGTAACCTACAGACATTTCAAAATGGAGGGCATACACCTTCTCAGAGACTTGCTCCTGGAACACTACTGGTTCGAATAGGATGCTTACCTATTGGTCCCGATAGCCCTTACCAGCCGACCTTTCCTTCGATTCCACTGGAGGGAACGCACATGCCAATTCACATGCCTTCCGTTCGGCCTCAGTTCAGCCCCGTGGTGCTTCACGAAACTACTGAAGCCGGCCATGGCACACCTAAGGACAATGGGTATCCGCTGCCTAATATACCTGGATTTTTCTGCGAAAATGCGTCCAGACTTCAATATCCGACGAAATTTATAATACACTTTCTGGAATCATTAGGCTTCATTGTAAACAGAGAGAAGTCATCACTCTCTCCATCAAGAACCATCCAGTTCCTCGGATTCGAGAGACTCTGACATGCACACTACGCCTTCCCAAATCAAAGATTGCGAATATTCGAAAGGAAATAAGATTTCTACGGAAAGACACGGTCCCTCTGCGACTCCTGGCCAGGATAGTCCGACTGCTGTCGATACAAGCAATTTTCCCGGGACCCCTTCACTACCGGGCCATGCAAAGGCTAAAAGCACACCACCTAAGACGAGGTCACTCCTACGATCACGGAATCAAGATATCTGCAGAAGTTCGGTCAGAACTCCGTTGGTGGCTCCTCCACATGGAGGTCTGGAACGGCAGAGCCATATTCGGTTCAAACCCGGACTTCATTCTAGAATCGGATGCCAGCACAGGCATCCACGGGAGGTCCTTGGTCAGAAGAAGAGAAGCTATTGCATATCAATTGCCTAGAGCTGATAGCAGGCTCCTTCACTATCCGCAGTTTGGCCAAAAATATGTCCAATTGCTGCATACTTTTACGCATGGACAATATATCTGCAGTCCAATACGTAAATCGCCTGTGGGGAGCTAGGTCACGAGCTTTAACAGAAGCGACGAAGGACATATACCGTTTTTGTCTTCCCTGCAACATACCTATCAAAGCGGAATACCTACCGGGTCTCGACAACCTCACAGCGGATTGGTTCTCCCGTCATTGGCGGGACAACAGCGATTGGCACCTGGGCACAACTACCAAGATACTACAGCTGGCTACCAGACCCACAGAGCGAAGCAGTAGATGCATTTCTACAACAATGGCCCCCGATCGGAGCATATGCATTTCCACCGTTTTCGATGCTGGCAAGGGTACTTCACAAACTACGCACGTTCAAGACATCGTTGAGACTAGTAACACTATTATGGAGAAGTCAAGCATAGTTCCCAGAAGTGCTGGCATTGTCACAGGACCACCCACTTGTCATATCAACGTTTCCCATGCTCCTCACGAACCGGAGAGGGGAACCTCATCCACTAATTCTACAAGAACATCTAGAATTAGTAGTTTGGACTCTTTCAGGGGATCTTGGGCAATCCCAGGCCTATCGCAAACGACTAAAGACCTACTATGGGACTCATGGGCACCAGGTACAAGACGTAGCTACATGGCAGCATGGAATATATGGGACCGCTGGTGTATGGAAAGGCGCCTCGATCCCTTTACTGCACCTATTCCAAACATACTAAATTTCTTGTCCAACCTGTTCTCCACCGGGAAATCATACAGATCTATTAATGTTACACGCTCCGCTATCTCTGCGGCTCATGTTCCCATTAACGGTACCCCAGTGGGCCAGGAAGCCTTAGTGTGTCGACTATTACGAGGCATGAAATTAGCCAGACCACCGGCTCCAAAATATAACCGATTATGGGATGTGGATGTAGTTATCAGTTTCATCCGGGACTGGCCGGACAACGCGGCCCTTTCACTGCGACAATTAGCAGCCAAACTTACATTGCTATTATGTCTAGTCTCCTTCCGTCGTTCGGGCATTCGACGTGGATGGGTTTTCTATAACCCCCGACGGTGTTATGTTTTCGGTATCCCGCAGGAGTAAGACGGATTCAAAGTCCGTGTCCTATCCGTTTTTCCCGGCGGTTCCTCGCCTCTGTGTCGTCAACACTCTACTCCGCTATGTGGAGGTTACAACACCTCTTCGGTCCTCCGGAACGGGACAACTGTTAATTTCATATGCCAACCCATACAAAGCAGTTACAACTACTACATTAGCCAGATGGATACGATGGTTATTATCTCTAGCTGGAATAGACACTAGTTTTGGGGCCCATTCGGTTCTAGGGGCGGCGGCATCTAGGGCCTTTTCGGCGGGAGCCTCCTTGACAAACATTTTGCGCACGGCGGATTAGACTAGAGAGAATACCTTAAGAGTTTTCTACTTTCGCCAATCTTCGCACGCGGCCTTCTCGTTTTTACCTCCGCGTTAAAAATGCAAAATAGGAATCCTCCTGTCATGTAATAAAATTGTAGATTATGCTAACGTAGTGTACAGATAATCTTAATTTTAATAATGACAGGAGGCAAGTATTTTCCCTCCCTTCTCTTCTGTCCCTCCCTATACTCTTTGGGACGCTTTTATCTTCTCTATTTTGTATTAGTTACTTCAGTTACACATAGTGCAGTATACAGGTGAAAACTAGACTATAGGACGCTTAGATTACACGACATCAGACAGCTATCAGGTCACTTACAAATCATATCTTATCACGATGTACACATGGTCATACTTCATCGAGATATAGTGAACATAGTACGTTTATTAAATTTCAAGACTAAGAATGTAATAATATGTGGACATCAGTCGATTTCCCACACCTTTCACTTGTCTCTAACTTTTTCAGCATAACATCACGTCATTACACAGTCGGATTATCAGGACTCCTTCCAGTTCTACAACCCAAGTTATCAAGGTTTCTACAGTTAAAGTTTTTCGTTATGTTCATGGAAGTTTCTCCAGACACAGTTACACCAAAGAAAGAGGAAACGGAACGCCTGTCAGACTTATATACAAGATGGGCTGGACTCCGATTGGTTGAATTTTTTTTTTCTTTTGGATTGATTGACTTGTGCTGCTGGAGGCATAAAGTAAAGAAAGTTTATGCAAAATACTCGCCTCCTGTCATTATTAAAATTAAGATTATCTGTTCACTACGTTAGCATAATCTACAATTAACATCGCCACTTGTGCCTGGAGAGGACGACTTGCCAGCCTTTTGCCATGTGATTATGGTCCCTGGGAGGTTGGGCCCTTTAACCCCTTAAGGACCAAACGTCTGGAATAAAAGGGAATCATGACATGTCATGTGTCCTTAAGGGGTTAAATACAAGATTTGGGCATAATGGCTTTGTGTTGTGCTGCTGCTGGCCCTTTAAGAACCATCTGGGGACATCCTGTGACTTTTGGGAACAATGACGGTGTCCCCAGACTGTTAATATACTGTGTTCCTGGCTTTCTCCCACTTGGTTCAGTAAATGGGGCTTACTGAACCAAGTACCACACAGGCGGACCACCCAGAAGTGGAAGTGTGCAGGCAATTTACCTCCCAGGCTGGGAGCCTGCTGTAGGTAAATTGCCGAACGCTGGGTGGCCGCCATTCGACAAACGAACACGTGGCGGCGGCAATCTTTAATTCAGCTGAAGTTTTACCTTCTCCAGACTTCAATGCATTCGACAGTTCATTCTACAGTTCAAATGGTTGTCGTTCGTCTGTTTGAACTGACTTTAACATGGGAAATAGACCGACCGCACAGCCTGATTCTCTGGAACTGTTTTGGGCATGAAAATGTGCTTGCGGTCGGTCAAACTTGACTTCTATCTATCTCCCGAATGGCTGAACGTATTCGAATGATTTTTGGGTATGTTTGTATTTAAAATATGCAGATTAATAATATTGGATGTATAGTTTTAGCGTTATGAAAGTTGGGTAAAAAGTATGTTTTAAACTGTACGGCTAATTGTGTTAACTCTCAGGCTAAGGGGATGTAACCAGTGTGTGATTGGGTAATTGCTACTTGTCTTTGGGCGTCTCTCTTGCATGGGAGAATTGCATAAAAGCAGAGTGTGTGTCATTAAAAGTCAATCTTGTTCCAGCATTAAGCTTTGGCTCATGTGTGGATTATTTGGCGATACCAGCGATATTTATTCCTGTGGATTATTGTTATTCTGCTATTGGGAAAAAGGGAATACTGGACGGTGATACAGTTTACTACCGTCACAGATGTTAAAAGGGAACATGCTACGGGATACTCTTATTCACCTATCAGAGTATTTGAATGTTGCACTCTGTAAACCAATACTATGTGAGCAGGATACTGCTTTGCTGCAGAGAGATTTAGATATATATTGGGAGAATGGACACTCAAATGGAATATGAATTTAATGTAGAAAAATAAGTTATGGACTTTGGGGTAAAGAATGCACAAGCAACTTACACCATAAATGGTGAATAGGGATAACACATGAGAAGGATTTGGGAATCCTTCTAGACAACAAACTAGACAACAATATACAATGTCAATCGCCAGTTGCTAAGGCCAGTAAGGTATTGTCATGCATAAATAGGAGTATTAATTCTCGGGATGAGAAAATAATTTTGCCTCTTATAAATCACTGGTAAGACCACCCTTGAATATGCTGTACAATTTTGGGGACCTGTTCTAAAGAAGGGTATTATGGCCTTAGAAAGTGCAGAGGCGAGCAGGCTACAAAAATTAATAAAAGGAATGGAATATTTTAGTTATGAATAAGGGTTAACAAATTTAAAACACTTTAGTTTAGAAAAAGGTGCCTCAGAGGGGATATGACAGCATTTTATAAATATAGTCGGGGCCCATACAAACCCTTTTCTGGAAATCTATTCACAAACAGGACTATACACAGGACACTAGGTCACACATTTAGACTGGAAGAAAGGGGATTTAGGCCACGGCAAATGAAAGGGTTTTTTTTACAATAAGGATGTGGAAATCCGTGCCTGAAGAGGGTAGTTTTATCAGAGTCTATATAGATGTCTAAACAGCAATGAATATTTGTAGGGACATAATTTTTAATTAGTCAGGTAGTAACTTCTTAAGCCAATGAGAGATCTGACTGCCATTCTAGGGTGAAGAACTAAACATGCTTTTTTTCTGACTGCTGCTAATATGACAAAAAGTTATACAAATCAACATAAGCCGTAACCTTTTTAAAGGGTACATAAAAATAAATAAAATTAAAAAAAAAATCTGTGTGACATTGTAATAATACTTCTAAAAGAACACTCCATGAATGCCATATCCACTAAACCACACTGTAGGGGTTATAGTGCCACAATCGCAATGACAGAAGGAGACCTAGCCAGTGCAGAGGAAGCCTCAGTGCAGGAATTAAGTGAAATGGCTTTTTTTTTTATAATTCTTTATTTTTGTTGTGCCAGTGAGAACATGCTTTTAACCCCTTAAGGACACATGACATGTGTGACATGTCATGATTCCCTTTTATTCCAGAAGTTTGGTCCTTAAGGGGTTAAAGCCATGACAGCTGTATCAAGCTTAATAATAACATTATAAAACAACATGTAATACAGAGCGACAGCACAATTTTTAAAATTAAGCGTAGGAATCAGGCTAACTACACTGTGTGCAGAATTATTAGGCAAATGAGTATTTTGACCACATCATCCTCTTTATGCATGTTGTCTTACTCCAAGCTGTATAGGCTCGAAAGCCTACTACCAATTAAGCATATTAGGTGATGTACATCTCTGTAATGAGAAGGGGTGTGGTCTAATTACATCAACACCCTATCTCAGGTGTGCATAATTAGGCAACTTCCTTTGGCAAAATGGGTCAAAAGAAGGACTTGACAGGCTCCGAAGTCAAAAATAGTGAGATATCTTGCAGAGGGATGCAGCACTCTTAAAATTGCAAAGCTTCTGAAGTGTGATCATCGAACAATCAAGCGTTTCATTCAAAATAGTCAACGGGGTCGCAAGAAGCGTGTGGAGAAACCAAGGCGCAAAATAACTGCTCATGAACTGAGAAAAGTCAAGCGTGCAGCTGCCAAGATGCCACTTGCCACCAGTTTGGCCATATTTCAGAGCTGCAACATCACTGGAGTGCCCAAAAGCACAAGGTGTGCAATACTCAGAGACATGGCCAAGGTAAGAAAGGCTGAAAGACGACCACCACAGAACAAGACACACAAGCTGAAACGTCAAGACTGGGCCAAGAAATATCTCAAGACTGATTTTTCTAAGGTTTTATGGACTGATGAAATGAGTGTGAGTCTTGATGGGCCAGATGGATGGATTGGTAAAGGGCAGAGAGCTCCAGTCCGACTCAGACGCCAGCAAGGTGGAGGTGGAGTACTGGTTTGGGCTGGTATCATCAAAGATGAGCTTGTGGGGCCTTTTCGGGTTGAGGATGGAGTCAAGCAGTGGTACAGGAAGAAGTCTGCATCCTTCAAGAAAAGCATGATTTTCATGCAGGACAATGCTCCATCACACGCGTCCAAGTACTCCACAGCTTGGCTGGCAAGAAAGGGTATAAAAGAAGAAAATCTAATGACATGGCCTCCTTGTTCAACTGATCTGAACCCCATTGAGAACCTGTGGTCCATCATCAAATGTGAGATTTACAAGGAGGGAAAACAGTACACCTCTCTGAACAGTGTCTGGGAGGTTGTGGTTGGTTCTGCACGCAATGTTGATGGTGAACAGATCAAAACACTGACAGAATCCATGGATGGCAGGCTTTTGAGTGTCCTTGCAAAGAAAGGTGGCTATATTGGTCACTGATTTGTTTTTGTTATGTTTTTGAATGTCAGAAATTTATATTTGTGAATGTTGAGATGTTATATTGGTTTCACTGGTAAAAATAAATACCGGTAATTGAAATGGGTATATATTTGTTTTTTGTTAAGTTGCCTAATAATTATGCACAGTAATAGTCACCTGCACACACAGATATCCCCCTAAAATAGCTATAACTAAAAACTACTTCCAAAAATATTCAGCTTTGATATTAATGAGTTTTTTGGGTTCATTGAGAACATGGTTGTTGTTCAATAATAAAATTAATCCTCAAAAATAATTCTGCACTCCCTTAGCTGCCTAATAATTCTGCACTCCCTGTATGTGTATCCAGACTATGTTCACCATAAATTTAATCTGTTAACTTGTCTTAGACACAAAGGCTATGAACTTTGGAACACGCAGTGGCGCACCGAGAGTGATCAGGAGTCAGAAGTCCCCAACATACTGAATTAAAGTAGAATGAGGCACTGCAAACTCGGTGAGAGTTAAGCCAAAGGTTAGTGCAGGGAAACGGCGTCTCAAGACAACTATGAGTGCTACCCTATGATAGTTGGGAAGGAGATTAATTAATGTGTGAAGAATAAAAAAAAAGTAATCAATTGATACAGAGGACATGAGGGAACCAGTTCGGATGGGTTGAATTTCACAGCTCTAAGAGGTATACGCGAGTCAAAACCTGGGTGTTGTAAGGAGCTGGATTTGCTTCTATGGCCCGTAAGAGTGAGTTCCCCCCATAGACACCCACAGTAAGCAATTGAAAAGTGAGACAGCAATACTTAGGAAGAGTTAAGAAACTGAGAGGTACACTTAAGTGAATTTGGCCTTGAGTAGAAGTAGTAAACATGTTTATGCAATCAACACACTGAAACAAATGTATGAGACTTGCATATGGTTATCAGAGCATCCGAATGAGCGTTTGCTCAGCCGATTTCAGCAAAGTGGTTTAGCGTGGGTCTGCTGTGAACTTGCTCTCCATAGGCATTGCAGCCCCTTCGCGACAATCGGGGAGGTACTGCTGGCCAAGCTAGGACGCTGAAACAGTGCTTCATGTCGGGACCCGTCCTCTTGATTAGACGCGAGGGTAGGGGTGTGAGGGCTACTCACCTTCAGTTGCTTCTGTGTTGCATGTGCCGGTTTGATGTGTCTCCGGCTCCCCCGCTCATCCAGGACCGGAACCCGTGCTCCATGTTGGTCCACGTGTAGTAAGTCAGGTGTGCTATTTGCATTTGGAATCTGTTGCTGTTAACTCTCAATATGAGATCCAAAGAGCTGTCACTATCAGTGAAGCAAGCCATCATTAGGCTGAAAAAACAAAACAACCCCATCAGAGAGATAGCAAAAACATTAGGTGTGGCCAAATCAACTGTTTGGAACATCCTTAAAAAGAAAGCAAGCACCGGTGAGCTCAGCAACACCAAAAGACCCGGAAGACCACGGAAAACAACTGTGGTGGATGACCGAAGAATTCTTTCCCTGGTGAAGAAAACACCCTTCACAACAATCGGCCAGATCAAGAACACTCTCCAGGAGGTAGGTGTATGTGTGTCAAAGTCAACAATCAAGAGAAGACTTCACCAGAATGAATAAAGAGGGTTCACCACAAGATGTAAACCATTGGTGAGCCTCAAAAACAGGAAGGCCAGATTAGAGTTTTCCAAACAACATCTAAAAAAGTCTTCACAGCTCTGGAACAACATCCTATGGACAGATGAGACCAAGATCAGCTTGTACCAGAGTGATGGGAATAGAAGAGTATGGAGAAGGAAAGGAACTGATCATGATCCAAAGCATACCACCTCATCAGTGAAGCATGGTGGTGGTAGTGTCATGGCGTGGGCATATATGGCTGCCAATGGAACTGGTTCTCTTGTATTTATTGATGATGTGACTACTGACAAAAGCAGCAGGATGAATTCTGAAGTGTTTCGGGCAACATTATCTGCTCATATTCAGCCAAATGCTTCAGAACTCATTGGACGGCGCTTCACAGTGCAGATGGACAATAACCCGAAGCATACTGCAAAAGCAACTAAAGAGTTTTTTAAGGGAAAGAAGTGGAATGTTATGCAATGGCCAAGTCAATCACCGGACCTGAATCCGATTGAGCATGCATTTCACTTGATGAAGACAAAACTGAAGGGAAAATGCCCCAAGAACAAGCAGGAACTGAAGACAGTTGCAGTAGAGGCCTGGCAGAGCATCACCAGGGATGAAACCCAGCGTCTGGTGATGTCTATGCGTTCCAGACTTCAGGCTGTAATTGACTGTAAAGGATTTGCAACCATGTATTAAAAAGTGAAAGTTTGATTTATGACTGTTAATCTGTCCCATTACTTTTGGTCCCTTATAAAGTGGGAGGCATATATACAAACTGTTGTAATTCCTACACTGTTCACCTGATTTGGATGTAAATACCCTCAAATTAAAGCTAAAAAAGTCTGCAGTTAAAGCACATCGTGTTAGTTTTCATTTCAAACCCATTGTGTTGGTGTATAGAGCCAAAACTATAGAATTTTGTCGATGTCCCAATATTTATGGACCTGGGTGGTATGCTTATACCTCATTCCTCTACCAGAGGCCTGGGAGTTTGAGGGTTCTGCACAGTATCTTAGCTGTTTCAAGAACTGCACTCTTCTGGACAGCGATCTCAGATGTCCCACCTGGAATCTGTTGAAGCCACTCCCCCAACGTGGGAGAATAGATAGATAGAATAGATAGATAGAATAGATAGATAGAATAGATAGATAGAATAGATAGATAGAATAGATAGATAGAATAGATAGATAGATAGAATAGATAGGATAGATAGATATAATAGATAGGATAGATAGATAGGATAGATAGATAGATAGATAGGATAGATAGATAGATAGATAGGATAGATAGGATAGATAGAATAGGATAGGATAGATAGATTCCTTGCTCCTTTGCCTTTTTAATACCCAGTTTTGCTTTTATAACAAATTTTGCTTTTATTTCCCTTCCTTGCATTTTTTATAATGATATTATGTACCTTGCCCCACTCCAATACATCTTTTATAAGAGACTGAATAGAGGGGGCTTCTATTGAATGAATTATGCAACCAGAAGTGACGTATCGCGATGTTCGTGCCGTCACTTACAGCTCACAACAGATTACCCATAGGACTCTTTCCCATCATTAAGGATCAGTCCCAGGATGCAGCATCATTGAAGCCACAGATAGGGGCAGGAAGGCCTAACTATTCTCAGATAGGACCATTTGATCATGCCAAAAACAAGGTGGCCACTATTTAAAAACAAGGACTGTATACCCTGATTGTTTGTGAAGCCTATAGTAATGGCAAAACACGTTTTAAGCACTTTCCTTAATATTTGTTTTTTACTGCACTTTTATTGTATATCTTTAATCAAGTATTAATAAAATATCTATTATTGTATTTTGTTTCTTTTCCCCTGTGAGGATGGCTGTGTACCAGAAGAAAGGTGTGTTGCTACCTGTTAAGGCAAACCTGCCATTCTACTGAGCCTTACTATTATCAGGCTCCACAAAATGAGAGTATTCAATTTATTTTGTTGATATAAAACCATCTGCACACATGTGTTTTGAACTGCTACTGTTTTATTATCATTATATATTTTTTAAGCACTTTAGTGCACACTACTTTTTTACATTTCAATGAGGTTTTGCAAACCCACCACCCATTCAACAATGTAATTTGCCAATTTCACCCTATGCAGGAACAAACAATAAATTCACATTACTCTTAACAGCCATGAGAGAGCTAAAGTCCATGTGAAACATGTTAAACTGGCCCCTTAGGGCTGTCATTGTGCAGGGCCTTTACAATAATTTATTACATTTATTCCAATGAAAATAGGCGGACAATATATATATATATATATATATATATATATATATATCCATCTCTCATTCTCTGGTTCAGAGATCCTGGGTGTGTTTGTGTGACTTACATTTTGGTTACTTTAGAGTTAATACAGCCTCTAGTGGCTGTCTCATTGAGAGCCGCTAGAGGCGCTTCCGACTGTAATTTTCACAGTGAGAAGACACCAGCGTCCATAGGAAAGCATTGACTGCAATCCCACTCGATCTAGCCGAATCCACCTTCGGTGATGTTACTCACCCTCACTAAAAGGGGAGTGGTGTCCTATTGTGAGGACTCATGGGAGGACTTTGGGGGCACATGGTGGGTGCCGTGCAGTCATTAAAGCATCACTTTAGGCACACAGACAAGTTAATCTCAATTAAGTGGTCTGGGTGCCATATCCTCCTGTTTTAACCCTGCACATGAAAACACTGATGTTTATGTATAACAGCAACATTTCCATTGCAGGGTTTAAATGCCTCTAGTAACTGTCACTCAGACAACCTACAAAGGAGCTTCTAACTAAATAGCAGAGTTATTTCAAAAAGATGGTTTTATAAAGACCATATGATTGGCAAAGCAATGTATTTTGCTGCACATGCACACTAGCCTCACATTGTAGAGACTAGTATGACTAGCCTCCCACTGTAGACACATTTTTATTTCTAACGCTAGTGTTCCTTTAATGATCCATCGCCAGTATGCTATGTGTGCTGAAAACAGACAATTTATATACAGAATGGACATTGGAAGCCTGGAAACCGTTTTGGGCTGCTAATGACTTTGATCGACAACATATAGTTATGCCTTTGCCAGCAAATGTCTGCATCTCTTTATGAGTAGCATATCATATTTTACTGCAATGATTTATGGGGGTTAGTGGAAATAAATAAATTGCTGCAGCCGTATGTAGGGATAGACAGATTATTGTTTCCACAAATTATTAGAGCCGATATTTAGCATATTTCTGATAATCGGTATTTGCGTATATTACTGATAACTTACTCACCACTCCCATTCACTGCACACAGTCTGGAAACTTCAGGCACCAGCTAATGTTGCGACCTTGTGTCACCACTCCCTGTGTGTGTCTGCATTCAGAGCTCAGCTGAACACAGGTTGGTGAGACAGTGAGTTATCTACTGTAATGTATTGGACTGGCTGCCTAAGTGTGAAATGAGTGCCACTGATGTCAGCAATCACACTCCTATCAGCAACGGCATTGCACATGATGCGATCTTACTGATCCCATTATGTAATGGTTGCCATAGAGTGATAGGAGTGTGACTACAGTCAGCGCGTTCAGTTAATGCCAGATATGTGTAGAGATTGATATCAAGATAAATGTGCACTTTTATAACTAGTAACTCATCCAGACCAACAGGGTTTCTTGTCTTAAATCGCCTTCGAGTGCAGTAAGTCCCAATGACTTGCTATGAGAAGCATTGTTGGTGGATCATGGAGACAGCCACATAAGTGTCCCAATGCTTTTCTCAGAGAAGCATTTGATATAAATCATCAGCAGAGGGGGCAGTTCAGAACTGCAGCAAGGAGATTGCTCCAGAACTGAAATACCTACCAGCATCCTTGTGTCAGCTTGTTTGTTCATTATATGGTTGAAGATAAATATCATGAAAATTGGCTGTCTTTGTAACTCGAAAAAAATAAAATTTTAAGTAAAATTTATATTAAAAACATTAATTCAGTTACATTTAAACATGTGTGGAACAAAAATAAAATATGCATTTCTAAAAATAAATAATTCCCTGCCCTGAGCACACCTATGTGTATATACCATTTAAAAAAAAATAAAAACATTTCATTGATATCCAGCTTTATGAAATAAGCCGTTTACAGCAATGTACAAAAGATTGTTAAAAATTGTTTGATTCAACGTAAAAAATAAAATTAAAAAACCACGAATACCCCCCAGAACAACCATGCCATTAATATTGTCCCCATAAAGAAATTATTGTAGGCGGGATTAGGAGATATTGGTCGTCAAGACGCTTCCATGATTTTCGGCCACATAGACAGTGATTTTAGTTGTGGCTCACTGTAAAAAGTACCCCTTTACACTATCCAACCAGGTAGTAGAGTGCTGCACTAGTATCTTTATACACTGAAGCTAACTACACAGTGCATGGTGAAGCGTGAGTTATATTTTATATGGTCCAAAAGACAAAACAAAGATACAATGTTTCAGCTCAAGGCCTTAATCGTGTATGATTACATGATTTAGTCCTCACAGCTGAAATGTTGTATCTTTGTTTGGCCTTTTGGACCATAACTAAAGGAACACAAACATGTATTCTTGACCCTATAGTGTTAAAACCACTATTTAGGTGGCTTGCTCCCCCCCTCTTCACCCCCATTAAAAGTAATTAAAACTCACCTTATTTTCAGAGCCGCGCGGGTCTGCCAGTGGTGGCCCTGCCTCCTATCCGCCTCCTTGATGTCATCAAAATTAACGATTTTTTTTACCAATCCAATGCTTTCCCATAGGGAAATTGGCTAAAATTGGCAAGGTAGTGGGATGGGGGCGGGGCCAAACACTGTTTTGGCCAATCAGCACTTGTTCATGGAGATTCATTGAATCAATGCATCTCTATGAGGAAAATAAAGCGTCCCCATGCAGATCGGGGAGACTCTGTGCAGCACTGCCCTAGGAAGCACCTCCAGTGGCCATCTGAGAAGTGTTTGCATAAAAAAGCCTTAAGGCAATGATTATACTCATCAGAACAACTAGTTCTGGTGACTATAGTGTCCCTTTAAATATACATTGCTCTTCACCCTGCACTGTGTTGCCTCTGGCTCTATACTTCTGTAATTAAATAGACACTCTTAGAGCCACTACAGCTTTATACAGTGGTTAGTGGTATGACACTATCACTGCATTCTCAGTAATGTAAATGCTGCAATTTCTGTGAAAAGACAGTCTTTACAATGCTCACCTCTAGTGATTCCAATGACGGTTCTGCAAAGTTTGCAAGATGGATATCTGGAAAATGTCCGTCTACAAGAAGATGCTTATTTGAGTAGCAAACCCCACCCCCAATCCTTTTCCATGGAGAAGCATTGGATTAGTTGAGATCATCAACACTGATAATCTCAGCCATGGGAGGAGTGGCTTCCAAGGCAAGACTGGCACAGTATGAGACTAAAAGTAATCTTTATAGTAGATGACAGAAATATGAAATATGTATTTTCAACGTTCCCTTTAGCACACATGTTAACCCTGAATACTGCTGCAAAAGCGGTCCCTTAATCATCAAGAAACAAACATAGTTTTATAAATGCCCTAGTGATTATTTCCATGTTGCTAAAGGGACATACATAACGGAGAAAACAGTCTAATCCAAAAGCTTTAGATTTGAATACATGTAGTGTAAATATTAAATTAAAATTGTTTGGGAGAACAAAATATTGCAGAATCATAACAACAAATATGACTCACAAGAATTATATACACATTAACCAATACACCCAGATATATAGGAATGTGGAAATTAGATATATACAATAGTATGTCCCCTGGAAGAGCCTTAACGGCGAAACGCATGTCGGAACGTTATACAGTATGGTGTTGGTCCAAGGAATATGGGACGATATGCACCAATACCTTAATGACATTACCACCCATACTTTATTTATCCACTTATTCGATTTTAGATCTTATTTTATTTTTTCACCGTTCTTAATCTTTTCCTTTGGTTACTAACCGTTATAGCCGACTAGAGCTACGAGATATCCCTACAGCTACTTAGCTATTAAAAGGTTACTAGGCAATTTTTTAAGGTGTGCCCTCTAAGGCACAGCAGAGTAAGGAAGTCAGCATTTATTTTCAAACTTTGCCTGCAGGTCTATCAAAAAACCCTCCCCTCGTCACTTCCGGTGACGCAGCCGCACCGGAAGTGACCCTCATCCAATGGAGGAGGGTGTGCGCCGCCGCGCAGGCGCACAACAACTAGGCTAGGTAGGGATTTTTCACGGGGTAGGGGAAATTAACGCCACAGTGCGCACGCGCGGCAAAGTACTCCCGTCGGAGGTACAGCGCGCGTGCGCACTAGTGGCAAGGGAGAGAGGCTTTAATCCGACGATCAGAGTTCGCGCGTGTGCAGTATAGGGGTAGGGAATTTTGATGGCTATTAGCCCTGTGAGATCTCCCTACCCCTATACTGCGCATGCGCGAACTCTGATCGTCGGATTAAAGCCTCTCCCTGCTCCCAACACTCTCAGCCATCCAAGATTGAGGGTGAATTATGGTGGGACGGTGGGTGTTTATGTGCATTATATTGGGGGGGTCTGCGCAGAATTGGGGGGTCTGTGCAGAATTGGGGGTCTGCACAGACCCCCCAATATAATGCACAGAAACACCCACCGTCCCACCATAATTCACCCTCAATCTTGGATGGCTCAGAGTGTTGGGAGCAGGGAGAGGCTTTAATCTGATGATGAGTCCGCGCATGCGCGGTATAGGGGTAGGGAGATCTCACAGGGCTAATAGCCATCAAATTTCCCTACCCCTATACTGCGCATGCGCGGTTTGTGAAGCGCTCCCTTGCAACTCGTGCGCACGCGCGCTGTACCTCCGACGGGAGTACTTTGCCGCGCGTGCGCACTGTTGCATTCATTTCCCCTACCCCGTGAAAAATCCCTACTTAGTTGGTGTGCGCTTGCGCGGCGGCGCACACCCTCCTCCTCCATTGGATGAGGGTCACTTCCGGTGCGGCTGCGTCACCGGAAGTGACGAGGGTAGGGAATTTTCACGGGGTAGGGTTTTTTGATAGAACACAGGGCTTTCTCCCTGCTCTAGTATCAGATTTGCTACTTTGTTGGGTCTCTCCCCTCCTGGCTAACTGGTTATGCAACAAATGTAACCTCTTTCCTTTTTTGACACTTTAACATTAGTTAATACTGTATATATTTTCTCACACATTGCAAAGCATGGTGTGATCATAAAGCCATCACATAATTTTTATTATTGATAAAGTTTTTCGTTACATTTTATTTATTTTCATTATTTTGACTATTTATCTATTACATTTTTTTGTAGGAATCGATTCTCCTATTGTAGATATCAATTATATCCGTGATCAAGTACCTTAAAGGGACACTCCAGGCACCCAGACCACTTCTGCTCATTGGAGTGGTCTGGGTGCCAACTCCCACTACTCTTAACCCTGCAAGTGTAATTATTGCAGCGCATGCGCATTAGGTCTCCTCGGCCGGTGGGCGGGATCAGTCTCGCCCACCGGCCGACAGAAGAACAGGGAGGAGCGTCGCGGAGGAGGAGACAGCGGCGAGGGACATCGCCGCTGCCTCAGGTAAGTGACTGAAGGGGTTTTCACCCCTTCAGTAACCGGGGATTGGTGGGTGGGAGGGAGAGGGACCCTCCAGTGCCAGGAAAACGGATAGTTTTCCTGGCACTGGAGTTTCCCTTTAAATGATTAAGTTCTATTTTACCTGGGTTACTCTCAGCACTAAGGGTTCATCTACTAAATGGTTTACTCATGTTTCTTTTGTTTAACTGTAAATACAATAGTATGTGTATATGTACAGTGAAAAAAGTATTTGATCCCCTGCTGATTTTGAAGGTTTGTCCACTGACAAAGAAATTATAAGTCTATAATTTTAACGGTAGGTATATTTTAACAGTGAGACACAGAATAACAAAACAAAAACAAAAAAATCCTGAAAAACTAATGTCAAAAACGTTATAAATTGATTTGCTTGTCAATGAGTGAAATAAGTATTTGATCCACTATCAATGAGCAAGATTTCTGGCTCCAAATGGTCATTTATACAGGCAACAAGCTGAGATTAGGAGCACTCTCTTAAAGCCCAGAACTACATGGGAGGATCTTGTTAATGATCACAAGGCAGCTGAGACCATAGTCACCAAGAAAATAATTGGTAACACACTACTAAGAGGGATATTTCCTATTGGGGAGAGGATATAGATCCAATGTGATCTTTGGTATATTCAACGGAGCCCAAATTATTATTTCAAGTGCACTTGGAGAAGCGTGAATTAGACACCTGTTGATAATCAAAATAAGCATCTGACCTTTATTTTGTCAGATGTGTTTTTATACATTAAAAAGTAAGTGCTTACATGCAAATACTCATAGGACAGTAGTAGGAAGTGCAGAGAGCAGGCAAGACAATGGTGTTGCTCACCCCGGAGGAAGGAGCCTGTGTCCTCAGAGAATGGGGCATCTAACACGAACCCCCAAGTAACCTGACGCAAAAGCCACGGAGGTTATTGCCTGAGTGGAAAAGGGCGAAACGAACAGACTGAGCTCCTGGGACTTTATAAGACCACCCTGTGCAGGCCGCGGTTGATCCGTAAGTATCCTTGCCATGAAGTTGATTATGCTAGTGTGAATGCTTTTTAATTTAATCTAACACACCTAAACATTGTTAGTTAATACATGCTAGTTTTTTTGGTGTTAAGGCAACTTGCATTGAGAATAAGTCACCACTCAGAGGGACAGGGACAAAGTCGCTGTCTGATAGGGATGGGGTCCCCGTGGGGGGGTCTGTAGACATCTCTAATGCCTAAACAAACACATCTATAACCCCCCCCCCCCCCCCCAAAAAATAAAAAATAAAAAGTTATTGTGATGCACCCCAGATACAGGTAAGGGAAACGTATAGGAGGGAGAGAGGTTCATAATTTAATTGCCTAGACAATTCCCTACACTCACTCACAACTCATAGACCCTATGGGTAGATGTTATAATCGTAGGGACGATTAACGATATGCTCTACACTATTGCAAACATCTACGCACCCAATAACAACCAGAGAAACATACTCTGTAAAATACTCCAAGTCTCAGCATCTACCCAACAGGGTATCACACTCTTCTGTGGCAATTTTAACCACATCTTCGACCCGACCATAGACACCACCTTGCCTCACTACAGCACTAGATTTAAGACCCTTACACACCAATGCAAGGCACTCCAGTCTCTGCTACATACATACCATTTCTATGACACATGGAGAATTACGCACCCCTTAGAAAAGGCTTATACACACACACTTCTAACCAGTGCACAATTCTTACTCCAGAATCGATGGGTTTCTCCTACTGAGATCACACTTAAACCAGATTCACACCTGTAACATAGGACAAATCACATGGTCAGACCATGCACCAGTAACTCTCGAGATGAAAGACCTATACGACTTTAAAAATCGCAGCCCCTGGAGAATCAACGATTCTCTTCTGCTTAACCCACGTTTCGTGTCTGAACTAACCACACAATTGAAACAGTATTTTGAGGACAATGTGACACAAGATGTAACACCTAACACGGTCTGGATGGCCCACAAAATGTCATCAAATTAAATGTCCAAAACCAAATCTCCCCCACAGACGACAAGTGTCAGCGCATACTACAACTAAATAGGAGCCTACATCAACAAGCCATAGAACAGACAGGGTACCATATGAAACATCTGAAATTAAACCACTATTCCCAAGGCAACAAGGCCAGTAAACTACTGGCACAGAGACTTAGAGCACGGCAAGCCTCTCAAAAAAATCTCTTATCTCACCTCGCATGCGGGATCTAAACCCACAACACCGAAAGCCATAAGCGCCGAGTTTGCACACTATTATGCCAAGCTGTACAACTTACGACAAGTCCCCACCACACCCCAACTTGTAGAGAGGGACGTACAAGCATTTATTCGCGGATGATGTCCTATTAACACTCACCCAACCCCAGATCTCTCTCCCCAACCTGCTAAAGGAAGAATCCACCTATGGAAGCCACTCCTACTACAAACTAAACATAACCAAAACACAAGCCATGGGAGTGGGAGTTCAAAGCTGCACGGTGGAGCTCCTACAAAACTCATTCACTTTAGACTGGAGACATGACCACTAAACCTTCCTGGGGATCAAGCTTACCAAGAATCCTGCGGACTTGTTTGCCGCCAACTATGACCCGCTACTGCAGAGTATGGCAGACACCATGAAAGGGTTGGAGGGAAAGTTCTTGTATTGGCTGGGCCGATTGGCCGCAGTAAAAATGATCTTACTGACGAAATTCCAATATCTCATAAGGACCCTACAAATTTACCTACCAAAATCTTACTTCACAAGCTTTATCTGGGCCCACCGCAAAATCAAAGTGGCAGCGAAAGTGCTGTGCAGGCTCCTAGTGAAGGGTAGCCTGGGTTTGCAAGATATTAAATTGTACTATAGGTGATCCATGTCATGGTAATCCAAACCCATGCCCTGAAAGACGCGCCACAATGGGAGGTGATGGAATCCTCCTGGGCATGCTCCAAAGGCCTTTTGGGTACCTCTCACACAAAGGCCGACAAACCCGGACATGCCTCCCACCACATTACTGCTTCCTAAAACTTGGGACACGACCAGAAAATACCTGGGATATACACAAAAATGGTCACGAGCCACCCCCTGTACAGCCTGCATTTAGCAAACCCTGCCTTTGACCATCGCCCCTGAGTACAACAGGGATGCACCCATGTAAGCCACTTGCACGAGAATGACAGGCTACTTGACATCCCAGACTTACAACATAAATACACCCTACCGAACAGAACACTGTTCCAATACCTCCAATTAAAATTCATGCTGTTAGTCTAATGGCCAAGCTGCAACCGCTAATATTTGGCACATCGAGCAGGCGTGCACATCCACAAGCCTGCCCAGGAAACTGCTTTCCTCTCTATACAATATACTGATTCAACCCAACACATACCTCCCTAGTAGCTTTATGCTAGCCTGGCAGGAAGATATAGGCAAGATATTCACTAAACAACAATGGGAAAAGGCCTTTTTAGCACACAAACGGAGGACTACTTGTGCCTCACACCTGGAGCAAAAGCGTAAAATCCAATATCACTGGTACATGGGGCCAGACAGGTTGGCGAGTATATATCCAAATACCACCAACAAGTGTTGGCGATGTCAGGGGGAGAGGGGAACGATGTACCACATATGGTGGCTGTGCCCCAAGGTAGCCCAATACTGGGGAGAGGTGGAAGCAGTGGCAACTAAGGCTATGAACAGGGCCATCAACACCCACCCTAATTCAGCAAATATCCCTGAACATAGAATATGAGATGAGACTCAACAAACAAAACCCCTCAAATAAACATGCCATCATGGTCCACACTCAATGGGAAGCTAGGGTTGGAGAGGGGGTTGAAGGGGAGATGGGGTAATGTACAAAATAATAAAACAGTGAACAAAATGCAAATGAAAAAAAAGGGCCAAATAAAAATCCAGAATACCCGTGGAACTTTGAAAATAAAATAAAAAACCCAAATGCAAAAAAAAAATAAAAAAAATTCCAGACGGTAAAAAAATAATACATCTTCACCCAACGAGAACACGGCGCAGACTGAGCTCCGCAGGGCGGAGTAAGGCTTATAAAACATCCCCATGCCCTGCAATTGGGCTCAGAGCACTCTGATTGGTTGGTTTAAGCCAACTAATCACAGTGCTCTGACAAGCAAGTTTCTACATTTAGTGGTCACAGCACTCTGATTGGTTGGCTGACACTCTGTGCCATTTTACACAGAGTGGGAAAGTTCTTTGGAATTTTCCCATGCTGTGTAATTTGACTCATAATCCTCTGGTTGGTTGCTTTCACTTGGCACCTCCGCTGGTCAAAGATGGTCAGGTGTAGGAAACCTCCATAAGACAAAATACTCCCTACTTTGCTTTATGTTTTAAAGAAGGGGTTCTCAACCCAGTCCTCAAGGAACCTACCAGTCCAGGATTTATGGAGTACCTGGGTGTGTGCAAGGTGTTTAGAAAAAAAAGGGGGGGGGGAAACCCTTAGAGTCTAAGGTGTTTTTTTGTTTTTTTTCCTTTTTCTAAACACCTTAGACACACCCAGGTAATCTCTAAATCCTGGACTGGTAGGGGGTCCTTGAGGACTGGGTTAAGAATCCCTGTTTTAAAGAAAACTAGAGCAGATGGGAAGAAATGAATAACAGATCATGATATAGTAAGAGAATAGGAATCGATTAGGGAAAGGTAAGTTCGGCATGACAGTGCCGCTTTAAAAGAAGAAAAACTACCACAACAAGAGGACCATTTTAAATTAGAGGGGCAAAGGGTTAAAAAGAATATCATAAAGTATTACTTTAATGGGAGGGTAGTGGATGCATGGAATATTCTTCCAGCTAAAGTGGTGCGAGGTCAACACAGTGAAGGAGTTTAAGCATGCGTGGGATAGAAAATTGGGCAGACTAGATGGGCCGAATGGTTCTTCTCTGACATCAATTCTATGTGTCAGTGTGCTTAAATGTATGTATCTGTGTGTTCCTCTGGATGTATTTTTATCATTTGTGATTGTAAACACTTTTTATGGCATTGTGGTCCCCGAGGAAGTTTTCTCAAGAACGAAACGCGTAGGACCAACCTTCCATTTATATTTAATCCTATGCTTATGGTAATTGTTCACCTTTGTATAATAATTTATTCTTTAACGTTCATCTATTTGGAGTCCTGTATCTTCATCTACTGTTTGTGGAGTGGAAAGTGGGATCACTAGCCCCCCAACTACTTCGGGGGAGGTAGCTTATGAGCGCTGTATTAGTCATCATCTTGTGAGTTCATTTCATTTGGCGTATAATACATTGTATTTACTGTATTGCACTATATTTTGTTTATTTTCCCTTGCTTTAGATTAATCAAGCCGTATCCCAATATTTGTCTTTGGTTTTCTATATACTGTTTGAGGTCGTTTTTGGGTAGCGACTTTGGGAGGCTGCCTTTTGACTCTAAAGTTAAGTATTATTTATATACTTTTTATTTCACTATTTGTAATCACAGTGGTGATATTTGTTTTTTGTGTCATAGAAAGTTATAGGGTTAAATACAGTGCTTGCAAATTAAATTCTCTGGACTTTTAGCCTGGGTTGTCAGGCAGGTCCCTCAAATTGCAATCAATAAAATTAATTATGTAAAAATATTACATAAAACAGTCAAGCCGCTCATCGCAAAAGGACGACACGACATCTTTACGCTTATCCCAGAGGAACAGGTCACAGCAGAAATCCGCATAAAGGACTGCACACTGTCAACGACCGGAGGCACAAGTCACGAAAGCTGGACTCATCCATATGCCAAATGGCTGATCAGGTTTCACCCCTGTCGTACCCCCATCCCCCCTCAGGGCTACTACCTCCACTCCCACTAACCCCTAAGGTACCACCACAGACCAAACGAGGGGACACAACCTACTCCCTAGATGTGACCGGGGGCCATGCCGGATCTAACCCTGCAGGGCGCACTCACACCGGCCCCTAGGCCAGGGGCCCTGGGGGGATGGCCTCCACGCCATGGGGGGGCCTCGCTCACCCAAACCCGGGCGAGGCCCCCCCCAACCATCTCTGGGACCGGACCAAGCCGAAGAGCGGCCGTCCGAAAGAGGGCCCAAACCTCCCCCCCCCCCACCCTGTGCCCTGGGGAGCGATACCCGCGAATAGTCGCTGGTATACCCGGGGGAACCCACACACCATCCCGGCATGGCCCCCTCTTATAGAATTTACATATCCGGACGGAGACCAGGGCGCAGACACCCCTTTGCTGGACATATGTGAAACCCAAGCCAGGCCCGATTAGGAAGCGGACAAGGCGATAGTCACACGGCCTACGGCAAAGAGATATCACCTGGCCACAACAGCCGCTCATGTCCCCAGCCGAATACGCCCTGCACTGCACCAGGCCTGGGCAACACCCCCCAGGCACGAAGCAGGCACAACGGTACCGGTAACCCACAGGGGGTAGGTACCGACCTCACAGCCCTTAGCACTAGCTGAAAAGGTTTTTACAACTCCCTAGACTACCCCCAACCATTACCACGGCTACACAGCAATATGCATTGAATAGCTCACAGGCGAGAATATGTTTATTCCCAGTGGTACGGGCGGAACGTCAGAGAGGGAAGGAAACATACTGAAATAAGGTGACACTTCTAAGCCCCGCTAGGCACCCGCTCAGACCCCCTTCCGGGATTCCCCATTGTGGCTACATAACGCAACTTGGGCACAGGGTATGACATTGCACAGGCGCATACTTCCCCGAGGCGACTTTGACAAGACAAAAGGAATAACTGGGACTGGGCACAAAACCCTGGGAATGACTACTAATGGAGTATCGGACAGGGCCGAACTAGCACCACCCCGGAAAGACACCCCACCCTGGACGGCCACACCCTGAATAACGCCACTGTAAAGCAAAGCCCTTAGCTAAAGAGAGATCCCCCCGAGGGAAACTGCAACCGACACCACGACAACCTAGCAATCAGAGGGAACATTCGGGTGCAGGACCCTGAAAGAGTCCCAGGGACCTAGCATCCACACCTAGACAGACCCCGTAAACTACTATCCCCCACCCGACATCATATCCCCACCTCCCTTAGACGCTGACCACGACACCCAGACCAAGGGACAAGGATACCACCGAAGCACTCCTCCCCCAGGTTATTCAAATGTATATATATTGTAATATGATTGTCAATGTTAAACTGTTGCTAAGTGTAATGCACCGATCGTAATGAGGTTATCAATGTCATACCGCTGCTTTAAACATGTGCCACCCAACTGAATTCACACAACGCCCCCCACACCATGCCCAACATACACGGCACCCCATGTACTATAACACTATGGGACAGGGGGGGAAATGGGAACCCCGAACTGAGGAAACACACAGACCGGCAAGGCATAGCAAGAAGGGGCACGATAGGCCACCACCAACGCTTATCACAGGGCCCATACCCCGCCCTCTAGACACTGGGGCGCCACACGCTACACCAAGTTGTGCCCTACCCCCACCCCACAAAGCTTGGACCCCCCACCCAATAGCAACCCTAAGGCACCCTCAGGCACCACTGATGGCCTCAGGGGGAAGGAGGATGACCCTACTATGACATTGGAACAAAGGGCTAACAGGTCATATAAAGATACGCAAGGGAATGATGGAAGCCTAGGAACCCGACCGGAAAGCTCACCCCGGACGAATGACAGCCGCACAATTCTCATCTCGAACTTAACCAGCGATAAGTGACAGTGACAGTGCCCTTAACAACAAGTGCGGATACACACAACAAACAAGCTCACAGTAGACACACAAGCTCGGAGGGAGACATGGGACACACCGGCCTACACGACCCCACAACCTCACACCCCTTTCTCCCCTCCTCGCACCCGACCGCCTTTTACCCCCAAAGAAAAGCGGGACAAAACTCTGCCTCCGCCTTTCCTGGCTATATCCCCGTAAGACCAGGTATAACTAACACACTTCACAACTTCACCAACATTAGACACCACACCACACTCCATCACTAAACCACTTTTCCCGTCTCTTATCTACCCCAACCGACCCACTCTCCCACCCCACCCCACCCACCCACCTGGTCTCTCTCTGCACTATCCAGGGGAAAAGCACCCCGAAAGGGACAAACCGGGAGAAGATCCATGGCGCCCCCGTTGACATGTATATCAATCAATTGCAAAGGCCTTAACAACCCTCTCAAGCGTCACCAAACTATGCGATGGGCAAACAGAACCCACGCGCAAATTATTTTCTTGCAAGAAACCCACTTCCAACACAACAGAACCTTCCCCCTACAAAATAGAAATTTCAACAGAAACTTCCTAGCTAACTCACCAACAGGCAAACAAAACGGAGTAGCGATATTAGTGCATAAAGCATGTCCCCTTACAGTGGACAAAAACGAGGCAGACCCACAAGGGCGATATGCAACGGTGGCAGGGAAAATAGGCACCCAAAAATATGCCTTTACCTCGATTTATGCCCCAAACATACCTTCCGCCTCCTTTTGGCAGGCACTACAGGCGCATTTAGCACTGTTCTCCTCCCACCACCTGGTGATTGGAGGAGACTACAACGCCACCCCATCCACAACTATGGATAGGCACCGGACAAGACTCCAAAGGTCACCCCGGGGACACACGGCAAACTCTGACAAACTTCTCCAAGCCTTCCTCACACGCACACACCTAGTGGACGCATGGAGGGCCCAACACCCGGCCTCCCGGGATTACACATTCTACTCCCATCCACACCAATCCCACTCACGCATCGACTTATTCCTGACCTCCCCATCCGTACTACCCATGATCAAATCCACAACTATAGGATCAATCACGTGGTCAGACCATGCGGACATCTCACTTACCCTAGACCCACCGGCCACGACCCGTCAATGGCACTGGCGCCTGAACCCTACTCTACTGCATAACCCAGCGATCAGAGAATCCACTTCTCAGGCCATCACAGACTATTTCACACTGAACCAACACTCGGTCACCACACAGGGGATACTATGGGCGGCGCACAAGGCAGTAATCAGAGGCACCTTAATAAGTCAGGCCACCCACCATAAGAAACAACGTCTAACACAACTCGAACAAAACCTAAAAGAACTCCGCTCACTGGAAATCACCTTCAAAAAACAACCCTCACCTGACCTAAACACTAAAATACAACAACATCAGGCAGCCATAAAAGCATTCATGTCCGCGGACGCAGTCAAGGCCCTGCAGTGGACTCGCCAGCTCTTTTACGAGAAGTCCAACAAAACGGACACCTTACTCGCCCGCAAACTAAATCGTAGAGCAGCACATAAAAAAATCACAAGAATCCATTCGAGAGAGGGCAAGCCGCAAGAATCACCAGATCAAATAGCAAAAATTTTCCAAGAATACTTCACGGAGCTTTACGATCATAGCCCCCAACACAGAGGTGACCCCACACAACTGACTATCAAAATCAATGAGTACCTAGACTCTATTACCCTACCCTCACTAACACCTGAAGGAGCTAACCGACTGTCCGAAGAAATTACGACAGAGGAAATAGCAAAAGCACTAAAAACACTAAAACCAAACAAATGCCCGGGCCCGGACGGATTCTCAGGGCTATATTACAAAACCTTTGCGTCGACCCTGCTCCCGCACCTCAGCAAACTCTACAACTCACTGCTACAGGGGGACCCCCTACCCACGGACATGCTGCAGGCGAACATATGCCTCCTACCGAAACCCGGCAAGACTCACCTAGATCCCGGACACTACAGACCGATCTCCCTACTTAATGTAGACGTCAAACTATTCACGAAAGTGATGGCGGAAAGACTCAACCCCCTCCTTCCCCGACTTATCCACCCAGACCAAGTAGGCTTTATCCCAAACAGACAAGCCAGCGACAATACAAGACGCACCTTCGACCTAATCTGGTACGCCAACCATAGACGCATCCCGACCCTGATAATGTCCCTAGACGCCAAAAAGGCATTTGATAGACTACTATGGCCCTATCTATTCGCAACCCTACAGAAATTTGGCTTTCCATCACCCTTTCTGGACGCACTGCGAACCCTCTACTCTTCCCCCATGGCCACTCTTCTCCTACACTCGACAACAGCCCCCTCTTTCCAAATCAAGAACGGCACGCGGCAGGGCTGCCCACTCTCCCCCATCTTGTTCGCCATCTCCCTCGAACCACTACTCCAAGTCCTACGAAACCACAAGGAGATCCGCGGAGTCCGAATCAGAGACGAAACCTATAAGATCGCAGCGTACACAGATGATGTACTCTTAACCATCATAGATCCATTGAACTCCCTACCATGTCTGTCCACAGAGCTAACAAAATACTCACTCATCTCGGGATATAAACTTAACCTAGAAAAAAACGAGGCCCTCCCGATCCAAGTAGATCAACCTACCCTCCAAATCCTCCAAACCAGGCATCCATTCAAATACCAGCCCACAGCCATTAAATACCTAGGGATCACTCTCCCAGCGGACCTAACGCAAACCTACAGCCTAAATTACACACCCCTACTGGCAACAGCAACACAAGACCTGAAAAAATGGAAAGATATGTCGATCTCATGGATCGGCCGAACGACCTCAATAAAAATGAACCTCCACCCGAGGTTCCTATACCTCTTCCAAACCCTCCCAATCCCGATACTAACTTCTGATTTCAAAAAATTGCAGACTGAAATAGACAAGTTCATATGGGCGGGAAAAAGAGCACGTATAGCCCGACGAACACTCTACATACCAAACAGACAGGGCGGACTGGGACTTCCCAACCTTGCCCAATACTTCCACGCAGCACAAATAGCACAGACAACCCAACTCCATGCCGCCCCCGGCCTCAAGAGATGGGTCGACCTAGAACATAATATATTCGGCTCAGATTTTCCCTCCCTCCTCATTTGGCTCCCAAAAGAGGCCAGGCCACCGACTCCCACCACCTCACCAGCCCTCCTCAACACGATCAACATCTGGGATAAAATCGCCAAAAAACATGACCTCATCTCTCATCCTTCCCCGTTAATGCCCATCCTCCGAAACACTCAGTTCACACCAGGTATGACCCCGAAAGATTTCACCCGATACGAAGACAATGACCTGACCCGCATTCACCACTTTTATAAAAACCAACAGATCATACCCTTTGCGGACCTTCCTCACCAGACCCCCTTCATAACCCACGACTTCTTTCGATACCTACAAATCCGCAGCTACATAGACAAACCAGCCCTACAGAAAGCGAGCAACACCCCCCTCACACCCCTAGAAAAAGCATGTAGCAAACACCCACTCTGTAGAGGACAAATATCAATACTATACTCCCTACTCAGTAAAAAGCCAAGGGAAGGTGCTATGCCCTACATGACCGCCTGGGAGAGAGACTTGGGCCCCATGGAAGACCAGAGCGACTGGGCGGACATTTGGGAAGCCACAGCAACGGTATCGATATGCGTCAACCACAAAGAGCAAGCGTACAAAACCCTACTCAGGTGGTACATCACTCCTCTACGCTTGAAACAAATGAAACAATCAGACAATGATCTCTGCTGGAAGGGGTGTGGGAACAGGGGAACATACACCCACATGTGGTGGGAATGCCCCCGAGTGACCACGCTGTGGCAACATATAGTGCAACTAGCCACACAGGCACTCCTAGCCACACAGGTACCACAATCCCGCTGGACCCCTGGCTATGGCTCCTTTCCAGACCCCTCAAAAACACCCCAAGGGCACAAAATAAATTACTGGCCAAGCTAGCACTAGCCACCAGACGAGCGATCGCAGAGAAATGGGGGAGCCCAAACATCCCGTCCATCACAATCATAAAACAGAAAATCAACGACGCCATGCAAATGGATAAACTCACAGCCTTAGTACATGACACTACCAAACATTTCGACAAAATATGGGAGCCATGGGTCTTTGAATTCCCAACCCTACCAAACGCCCCAGCAAGCGGGACAGACCAGGTGGGAGGGAGCTCCTAAGGAGCAACAATGCAGAGGCAACACCCAACCCTCTCATCCAACCGACAAGGCCACCACCCTCCCGCCCCCCCTAACGCGAGACACCTCCGCCACCCCTAGCAAGCATGCCAAACGACAACACCCACGCCACAACACACAACACAACCCAACAACACAAAGCGAGACCTAAACATGAGCAAATATACCCCAGACCAGACCATACTGTAAAGCAGACCCTGGACAGGGGACACCACACATCTACAGGCCCACAAACAAGACTCACAACCCAGCCCCAAGTCCTGACCACTACCACCCCCCCCCCCCCCCTCCTGAACACACCCCGGATGGAGACACTCAAACACACACCACTTACTATCTAGAAAATAAACACAACACAAACATAATAACACGACACACAAACTTGCTGCAACCTGAGTACAGATACTGTACACTGTTACACAATGTAATAGAGTTCACACCCCCAGGAATTACGTCCTGGAACCCCCTCCCCGCTAGACTCAGAGACAAACAATAAGCTATTAACAGCTGAAACAACCGAAATCAAAGTAAAACAAGGAACGCCACTACATAACAGTTCATACACCACGACTACCACCGATAAAGCCAACGAAAACATGAACTCTGAGAACTCTGCGAACCCATACCTACACCCAAGCCCCCCTTTCTGTATCCTACCCTGAGTTACATGTAAACCCAAGGTAAAGAATCTCTATAAAAACGAGACCAGGAAAGCAGTACCCCTTGGTACGTACACCGCAAACAGACAGCTAAAAGCTCAACCTTATATTGTATACTGTTCATAAAGTCAAATTTAACTGTCATGAGATCCCAAGTCACGTGATAGAATACTGTCTGTAATAACAAGAATTATATGGAAGACTGGTCGTAAGACCCATTTACTGCCCCCCCGCCCCCCCAACCTTCTTTTTTTCTGTATCCCTATACCCCCTACTTACTTGAAAACAATAAAAATCTTGAATTTAAAAAAAAAAATTTTTTACATAAATATGCACGTATAATTTAAATATATATACTTTAAGTCTACATGTATATTTATGAAATTATTTATGTAATTTTGCATATGGAGATATATATGTATTAATTTTATTTATATATACATAGGTGTGTGTATATATATATATATAATTTCATTCTAAGTGTATTTTGAGAATATATATATATATATATATATATATATATATAATTTCATTCTAAGTGTATTTTGAGAATATATATATATATATATATATATATATATATATATATATATATATATATATATATATATATATATATATATATATATATATATATATATATATATATATATATATATATATATATATCTCAAAATACACTTAGAATACAATTTCATATAAATAATGGCAGATTCCTAGCTGGCATTGTGGGAGTTCTCCAACAGATGGGAATCTACCTTTTTAACCACTCTTGAACTAGAAGACTGTCCAAAAAACTTTCTTGCACCAGAACCCTCACTACATTCATTCAACCACTGGGATTCTCACGTGAGGTGCCTGGATGAAGTCTAAGTAACACAGCGCTTCTGATTCTGCCTTAGTCTCCCAGAGTGCCTGAGTAACCAATTGTATGCCTCTAAAACAGTTGTGATAGGCCAAGATTATTCCTCTAAAACAGATTGCCATGATGTACCAATTTGATGCATCTAAAGACGATTGCCATGATGTTTCAAGTTTATTCATTTTAAACTTGATTGCCATGATGTGCTAAACCCCCTCCCCCTTTCCTTTTAAAATATGCATTACAAGCGAGTAACAAAAAATTACTGTTATCGAAAGTGGATCTCAGCTCATAAAAGTTTGGGAAGCCCTGCACTAATGAATTCCGGACCATGAGGTAGCGATTGCTGAGGTTTGCAGACCACATGCTCCCAGTCCTGGACCGGTTATCAGTATACCAGTCCTGCCACTAGCAAAAGGTTAAAAAATAATAAATACCGTATATACTCTAGTATAAAACGAGTTTTTCAGCACATTTTTTGTGCTGAAAAACCCCCACTCGTCTTATACTTGAGTGAGTGTCTGTATTATGGCAACTTGCATTGCCATAATACAGACCAGGACCGCTGGGCTCATTACAAGCCCGGCGGTCCTGTTGGGGGCTGGCAGAGAGCTGTAACTTACCTTTCCTGCAGTTCCTGTCAGCTCCCTTCTCTCTCCTCCGGTCCAGTCAGCTCCTACTGCAAGTCTCGCGAGAGCCGCGGGGTCAGAGCGTTGCCACTGGTTACCGCGCGGCAGTCACATTGTGAGACTTACAGTGGAGTTGACCGGACCGGAGGAGAGAGAAGGGAGCTGACAGGAGCTCCAGGAAAAGTACGCTGGGGTTTAGTAGAGGGGGTTGCTCGGCTTTAGTGTAGAGGAGGGTGCTGGGCTTTAGAAGAGGAGGGATGCATGTTTTACTTTATTTATTTTTAATACTGTACTTTTCAAAAAAAACATATTTCTATGAAAATTTAAGTTGTTTTTTTTTGCGGGCCCACATAAACTGAAACCTTGTTATTTGGCCCATGCTAGCCTTTGAGTTTGACAATGCTGGTTTTAAAGCCAAACCACTGTGGACAGACCCTGCATAGAGCACTGTTTCAGTGCATCAAATTATGCACTTGTTGGGGATAGTTCCCTGGTGTTCACAAAAGCAGGACACCAGTGAACTAAATCTGGACAGGACCAAAAAAAATCTAGACTTCTCTGTGAAATCAGAATGGTTGGAAGGCATTGGGTTATAGCCATCAATATAACAGAAAGGATATCAATAGGGAGCTGAGTTCACCATTTTTTCAACATGAAAATCTTGTCATGTAGTGAGTTCCATACAAAAATGGGATAACATAAGCAGCTGTCACCTAAAAAAAACTTGCACTAATCTAATTCCATATAGCCCTCTCTGGCTGAATATGTTTTGCCCCAAGTGCTCTAGTTTTCATACAATATATACAAAGAAATGTAGAGACTACTTTTCCTTATGTACAACAGTCAGGCTGACAACTTGAGAATGGGCACATCTTAAAGCAAGGTTCTGATTCAGTTGCCAATCAAATGTGCAATCCGTAAAAAAAATCCATCAGAAGAGCAAACAACATATCATGGGCAGAGGAAAACAAAATAGCTGCACCCAGATACAGGGATCCAGCACAAGAAGAAAAGCGTGAATACAAAGGCAAGTGTCAAGGAGAAGATTATAATCATCAAGATACAGGAGGTATAAGGAAATCCTATATACATAAATAAGACAGACACTTTAAGCAGCCTCTACAGCAGTCCTGACCTCAAACTCACTGAACTCTTTTGGGATGAAATAGAGCACCTATTGTCACCATACTTTAAAGGGACACTATAGGCACCCAGACCACTTCAGCTCATTGAAGTGGTCTGGGTGCAGTACTCCAGTCCCGCTTGGACTTGCAAAGTAAGTGATTGCAGTTATTGAAATACTAGACATCCTCTGCAAGAGGACATCCAGCATCAGTAACATTTTAGACTAATTACCTGTTGGTCATTATACCTTAGTAGGAGATGAAAAAAGTTAGTGTAGTGGAGGGAAGACGAGCTTCCCAGCCTGCACGGGAGAAGCAGCGAACTTCTGTCACCAGTGCGCACTGACAAGGAACGTAAAATATGCACGGAAATTACATTAGGTAGCCCTGAACAAAGATCTAGGCTTCCTAAATCATGTGTGCCTGGGGTGTAACCAGCCCCCAGCACACAATTGCAAATAACATGGTTGTGCAGTGTTTCAAGCAAAAACACTGTACATCCAGACTCCTACCACCATGACCACGTCAAAAAGCAGACATTTTCAAGGCTGTTGGACTAATCCTTTAACCCCTTAAGGACACATGACATGTGTGACATGTCATGATTCCCTTTTATTCCAGAAGTTTGGTCCTTAAGGGGTTAAAGCATGCCCTGCTTCAACTACTGCTAATGCAGCTGAAACACACACACTACATATAAAAATTGCGATCAACGTTTCAGTCCTCTAAACGGGACTTTCCTCAGGATCAATAGGTATTCAGTCCTCTAAACGGGACTTTCCTCAGGATCAATACCTATTGATTCTGAGGTAAGTCCAGTTTAGAGGACTGAAACGATCGTAATTTTTAAATGACCAAATAAAGAATAGAATTTTTTAAACTCCGTGAGTGCTGCTACCACTTTGGATACTTGTACAATCAAGCCCTGGCTCTAGCACCCGGTATACAAGGGACATCTTTCAGCGTGAGTGATTTTTATATATATATATATATGATGTGATGGGTATGGTAAATATATGGTATTGGTAAAAAATGTTAGAAAACGGTTTGACATAACATCAGGCAGGCACCCACAGTATAATAACACCATAACCACTATATGCCATGTAGTAGTTATGGTTACTGGACTGCCCGTCAGGTACTGATGTCATTTTGACCTCCATTATGATCACACGGATCATGGCATAAACCAACATCTTGAGGAAAGCCTTCCTAAAAATGTGTGTTTACAGCAAACCATGGAATGGGATGTTCTATGGATTGTTTAATACTTCAGACAATGTAATTTATACAGATAGATGTTTAACATTCTTTACAGAGTGCGCTGAACAGCAACTATAGGAGTACAGATTTTTATGCATTACACACAGCACGATACAACAGGTTCACATCCTGAGAAAATAAAAAAAGCAAGCACACCTCGTCCAGCACCAAGCCAGAAATGCTCTGAGTTACTGTTGCAGTTTGACCACCTGTAACAGGACAGGGGTGCCAACTGCCCTAAATCCCAGTAGTAGGTCCCCCAGCAGTATACCCTGTGGCTGGTTATAGACTGTGGGCTCCATGTGCTTCCATGTGTCCCCCCCCCCCCCCCCCGGTGACCCAGGTATTCTCGCTTCTAATTGGCTGCTGTCCCGGTGAGATGATTGACAGCTGTCACTCTGCCTCCAGTAACCCCCGGTGACCTTTCTCACCTCCGTTTCTTCTGCCACCAGTTCCACATCGGGCCATAGCTCCACGAGTTGAGCGAGCGGCATGTTCACAGCCCCGAGCTCTACAACGTTAAAGATGAACGTGAAACGTGAAAGCCTTCTCTGCAGCCCGAGTCCCTGCGCTCTGATCAACGGCCGCACCTGACAGACACACCGCCCGCTGTCACTGCGCTCCGAGTACAGAGCCGCACTGACCGACAGGCTCCTCCCTGCTCACGGACAGCAAGGCACGTGCCGCCCTCCCCGCGCACCATTGGCTGCTGGCGCCGAGAAAGGCGGGGATTCTTAGTAATGCCACGCCTGTTTTCTGACTCCGCCCATAAATCCCTCAGGTGAATCTTGGTGTTTGACTTCTTCATTATTTGAACGCCAGGGAGAAAGCGCGGGATTTCTAAAGTGCGCCATCTAGTGGCAGCTCTCGGCTTCAGCGGTGTGTGCAATGTTACCAGGGCACAAGGTATACAGAGGCGTTCAAGGCTAAAGTGGAGCAAGCTCGACACACAGTCCAGTGGTTTCCATGGTGATTGCCCCTCTTTTACACATTTACTTTGGAATTGCTCATAATACATAAGGCTGTGCAGCAAACCTCTCCTGTTTTTGTGACTCTATCCTTGATTTTTTTTCTATGATGAGATAGGTCTGACTCATCATCAGTCATAAGTGAGATGATTTATTAAACAAAGAACCCATCATTGTGAAACATTTACAGGAATATTTTATCGAATCTTGAATGGCTGTTTACTAAAGTGTGAATAGTCTGAAATTCAAAGTAAATTTCAAATTTAGGCTAAAACAGCCAAATTGGTAATTGGTAAGTCATTGTGACTATTTTATCTCAACTTTTTAAATTCTCTTTAAAATCACTTTCAATTCCCTCTTTAGTAAATATAGTTACATAGCTTAAAAGAGATATGCGTCTATTAAGTTCAGCCTTTCTCACATTTGATTTTATTAAAGACACGGAGGCTCCTATTATGCTTCTCTTTCTTTAATTTTCCCTCAGCAGCGAAGAGAGAAATGAGTAAAAGAGAAAAAGCATATCATTAACATATATACATATTCAACATATTCAACAGTGCTACATAAGGGAACCTCCCCCTTCCAGTATATAAGGCAGGGGTAGGCAACCTATGGCACATGTGCCATGCACGGCACTCGAGGTGTCCTTGCACAGCACTCGAGGTGTCTTTGCACGGCACTCGAGGTGTCTTTGCACGGCACTCAACGCTGCTAGAGCCAAACAGGCTTCTCTGGCCTATCAGGAGACCAAGTGAAACTTCCGATATCTGCTAATTTGAAAAGGTGGTGAAAGACAATCCTCAATTTATGCATTGCAGCATGTAGAGTAAGTAATCTCTCCAATAACAATCCACATAGACGCACACAACCTCACAAGCAGGCTCTCACATGCAATACCCCAAGCAGCCTCACACATACACACCCCACCAAAAACACAATGTGACATGTCCATCAACACACTCAATTCCACAAGCAGCCCCCCCATACACAGCCAAAATTCATACATATAATATACAATACCACAATTTACTCATAAACATATACAATATAACAGCTCATATATGCACAAATACAACAACAAAATGCAACTACAGTATAAATAACACAAGCAGATTACGGCAACATAGACACCGCAATTAAAAAAACAAAACAAAAAAAAAATAGGACCGGCATACTACGAGATATCACAATCTTATTTTGGCACAGTGCTGTTAAAAGGTTGCCTACCCCTGATATAAGGTGTAGCACTCTCTTCCTCTTTCTTCGCTGCTCCCTCAGACCAGCTAAGTACCTTCATTGACTATATAATATTATTGTCATTTGTATCTTCATTGTCTGTCCCTTAGACTCCCGCCGGCGGCTTACCCCAGCGGTTTCTCTCTTCTCCGGTTCCGGCGCGCGCACGTTCTGCGCATGCGCGGAACACGCGCGGCGGCCATTTTGTTGGTTTCTTGTCGCTGGTAGTGCCGGCGGCCATTTTAAAGCCCCATTACTCTGCGTTTTTTGCTTCATTGCTCCGTGGAGGCTGCATGCTCCTGCTCCTGTACCGGGTATTTTCTCTCCTGCTCTGTCCTTGTGCTTGGGTTAAGCAATCCAGCACCTATCTCTGTCCTATATTCTCGGATATTTGCATTTATATTTATCTATAATCATGCAGTCTGCCTGCGCTGATTTAATTTCTTACCCTGTCCCCCCTAGGGGTATCACAGGTTCTGACTCCCAGGCTGACTCTAACCTTATAGGCTCTGAGGAGTTCCAAAGCCTCCTGGACACCACTATGTCCACCTCCATTAACAAGGCCATCTCCTCTGCCATGGGAGCTATGTCCTCTAGCATCTCCCTGTCCATCTCCCAGGACCTTAGGCAGGCCCTCCCTGCCCAATCTGGGCCAGGACTCTCTCCCATCTCCCCTGAAGGGACTACCCCAGGGCACAAGGCGCCTAGCAAGCGTAAACACACTGCTGACCACCCCCACACCCAGGTAAAGCCTGGTTTGAATGACACGCCTCAGGCTGTCGATGATGGTTGCGCAACAACCGCGCAGTAGAGCTACTGGCCGGGCTACGGCGGCCAGAGAATGGAAACGGGCGCGTGCCCATGATTTATTGTCTGATTCAGACGAGGATGGGGATGATGGGTCAGATGATCAGTTCTCGGACCCCTACGGGGACGAGATTTCAGGGGACGATGACCTCCCAGGAACACAATTCCCTTCCAAGCCAACCCAGGCCAAAGCCCTTTCAGGGGCCCATGATGCAGAGCTAACCTCTGACAATAAAGATGCCCTGGCGTTTGACCCAGACAACCTCAGGCACCCTCGCTCCGCTGAATGGGAGCCTTCGGACCACATAGCCCGATACCTGGCCCTCAGAGTCCGTAAATCCCTCTCACAAGAGGGTCGTAACAAACTGAGGGCGGAATGCCCCCGCCCGATCATACCCGATGCTGTGGCAAAGACCCCTGAGGTTGACCCCCAGATTTTACAGTTCCTGGGCAAGACGGGTTGGAAACCCAAAAAGGGCCTGGACTACTCTATGCGCAATTGTCAGGACAAATTCCTTGACACCCTGGGCCCAGTCACCAAACTGTATGAGTTGCTAGAAACGGCTTAGTCAAGTGGGGCTCCAGTAGACTTTGATGTAGCGTTCGGATGGCTCCAACGCCTAATATGCATGATAGGCAACGCCAATACGGCTATGTCGACTGAACGCAGGAAGGCCATCCTGCTTAAGATTGAGCCCAAGCTCGCGAGCATGGCCTCCAATGAGCCCGGTGCCTCCGCAAAAGGCCTTCTATTTGGAGAGTCCTTCGTAAAGGACCTAGGGTCATACATCAAGACCTTCACGGCTTTGGACAAAGCCCAATCCGCCATCAAGCGGGTATTTAACCCGAAGGTTTTTGGCGGGGCCGGTAGAGGTAGGAGCCGTCTACCCGGCCGCAACCCCCGGGGTCTCTCCAGACCGGGTAGAGGCTCCTTCAACCAACAGAGACCGACCCAGGAACGGTCCTTCACCCCGTTCTTCCCCTCACGAGGACGGGCTTGGTATACCCGCGGCAGTCGAGGAACACCCACGGGAAAACGCCCTTATGGTGAGTACCATGTTTCCCCTTTCTTCCCATATACGGGTAGGGGGCAGACTGGCCCTGTTCTCCCAGGCCTGAACTCTGATCACGTCAGACAGTTGGGTATTACAGACGGTAGGGGGCTACCACCTAGAGTTGACTGCTCCCCCCATTCAGACCTCTCCCCCACGGGCGATTCACATGCCGTCTGCACACATAGACCTCATCTCTGCAGAGATCAGAGAATTACAGACAAAGAGGGCCATAGAGGAAGTCCCTCTAGACACACCAGGTTTCGTAAGCAACCTTTTTCTAGTGCCCAAAAAGGGAGGCGGGTTCCACCCGGTTATCAACCTATGGCCCCTGAATGCCTTCATACAATACCGGCATTTCAAGATGGAAGGCATTCATTGCCTCAGAGACCTGCTCCTACCCGGAGACTGGATGGTCAAACTAGACTTGCAAGATGCTTACCTGACGATCCCAGTAGCCTCAATACACAGGAACCTACTCCAGTTCTGCTGGGGAGGCAAGAAGTGGCGCTTCACATGCCTGCCCTTCGGTCTGTCCTCCGCCCCATGGTGCTTCACAAAAGTACTGAAACCGGTGGTGGCCTTCCTCAGATTACACGGGGTCCGCCTCATCATCTACCTGGACGACATTCTCATACTCTACGGGACTCGATCCCTCTTACTAGAACACTTAAGGTGGGCCCTGCACCTCATACAGAACCTGGGCTTCCTTGTAAATTGGAAGAAATCGTTTCTGATTCCCTCTCAACAAATGGAATTCCTCGGATTCCGAATCGACTCAGTCCTACAAGTTCTCTGCCTCCCGGCGGAAAAGATGTCCAACATCAAGAAGGAAATATGGAAACTTATGCAACGGCCAGACATATCTCTTCGCCAACTGACACGGGTCATAAGCCTGTTGGCAGCCTCTATACAGACGATTTTCCCAGGCCCGCTACACTACAGAGCGTTACAGCGACTGAAAGCGGCCTGCCTGCGAAGTGGCCACTCGTACGAATCTCACATTACCCTGGACATGGAATCCAGGGAGGAACTGAACTGGTGGCTGACCCACATGGAAGCATGGAACGGCCGGGCGATCTTCAGGTCCACTCCAGATCTGGTGATAGAATCGGACGCCAGCTTACATGGTTGGGGCGCACGCTGCGGCAATATATCCACAGGAGGCAGATGGTCCACGGAAGAATCCTTCTTACACATAAACTCTCTGGAACTGCTGGCGGCCTCGTTCGCCATTCGCAGTCTCCCACCCAAAGGCATCTCATGCTCGATTCTGCTCAAGCTGGACAATGTCTCAGCGGTGCGATACATAAACCATCTAGGGGGAACCAGGTCCCGCATCCTAGCGGTTTTGGCCAGAGACTTCTGGAATTACTGCTTACAGAACAGCGTGTCCATTACCGCGGAACACATCCCAGGCCTAGACAACTACACCGCGGATTGGAACTCCCGCTACTTGAGGGACTCTAGATTGGAGACTGCTACCGAGCGTGTTCCGCAGGATCTCATCCCTATGGGGACCTTGGAGCACGGACCTGTTCGCATCCAGACTCAACACACAACTACCAAGGTTCTGCAGCTGGCGACCGGACCCGGAGGCCATAGCGACAGACGCTTTCCTCCAAGATTGGTCCGAAGGCAGGGCTTACGCCTTCCCACCTTTCAACCTAATAGCTCGTTGTCTAGCGCACCTCCGACGCTTCAAGAGCTCGTTGGTCCTGATAACCCCATGCTGGAGATCTCAACCTTGGTTCCCACACTTACTGGAGATGGCGATAGACCACCCAAGGCTACTACCAGACCATCCATCTCTACTGACCAACCCGGACGGGGAGAACCACTCCCTAGTGGAACAGGGCCTTCTCCGCCTCATGGCATGGCTCCTTTCCGGGGACCCTGGGAAATCACAGAGGTTTCGAGCACAACTATGCAACTCCTGGCAAATGCATGGGCTCCTGGTACACGGCATGCATACACTGCGGCGTGGAGTCAGTGGGCCAATTGGTGCTTGGAACGATTGTTGGATCCGGTATCAGCCCCTGTGAAGTCGGTACTAGACTTCCTTACACACCTGTTCGAGTCAGGCAAAGCCTTCCGCACGGTCAATGTATTCCGCTCGGCCATATCAGCCGGACATGACCAGGTGGACGGCCTCCCACTGGGGCAAAATCCTCTAATCTGTCGCCTGCTCAAGGGAGTCCGCTTCTCACGTCCCCCCACATCCAGATATGGATCCTTCTGGGACGTCAACTGTGTGTTCAGACTCCTAGATGGCTGGCCCACTAACGTGGAACTATCACTTAAACAAATATCGGCAAAACTACTCATACTGCTCTGCCTATTATCCTGTAAACGGGTATCGGACGTAAGAGCCTTGGACTGGCGGGCCCGCACATTCACTCCGGAGGGGGTGTCGTTCGATATCTCAAGGAGAACGAAGTCGGCTACCAAACAGGTTTTCTATCCACGAATATCGTGCTTGCCAAACTTATGCCCAATAGCATGCCTAAAGGAGTACGAGTCTCGCACCTCTACACTACGCCCGTCCAATGACGGCCCCCTGTTCATCTCCCTGAAGAAACCCCATCTACCTTTATCCACACCGACACTGGCACGATGGATCAAATGGCTGCTAGCTGCGGCCGGGATCGATGTCTCAGTTTTCTCATCACACTCTGTTAAAGGCACCATGGCCTCAAAAGCATCAGCAGCCGGATGCCGCTTGGAAGACATTCTGAAGGCTGCAGATTGGTCTACGGAATCCACCTTCCGGAATTTTTACTTCAGACTGATACAACATTTTTCAGATAAGATTATAGCTCAGCTTTAAAAAAGCATAATAGGAGCCTCCGTTTCTTTAATAAAATTCCTAGATTTTACTAGTAACATGATGTAAAGTCATGATTTTATTAATGACACGGAGGCGAGTATTATTCCCTCCCTCCCTCCCTGGGTTGGAAGTGGTGGAATGTTTCTTTCACAGCCATTTTAGTCTAGACTGACTCACGACTTACCCTCATACTTTCTGGACGGGTCTTCCTGGCCTCTGTTTATTACGTTACGCTTAGCCTAAGTTGACGTTGTTTTTCTGTAGACGCTGTGTCACCTTTTCTTTCAGACAGAGTTGACATTAGTTTTAAATTTGGTTATAACTGTTGCCTATCTAATATTATGTCAGTATAATATGACGTTTATATTTCCTTTCAGAAGTGAAGGTTACAAGATATACTGGAATATGTTGCAACTAGTTGTCAGTTGAGATTTTACCATATTTATCCTCTCTTTTAGCATGATTCCACAAGCCAATGGAACTGACAGGAGCTTCAAGCTTGACTCCGCATTCCCCTAGGAAGAAATGTTCAACTTCCCAAGATTACAGTTTCAAGTTCAAAGTTCTTGTTCGGTTGACTGGTCTTCGGATCGCTACGGAAAGAGGAAGAGGAAGAGAGTGCTACACCTTATATACTGGAAGGGGGAGGTTCCCTTATGTAGCACTGTTGAATATGTATATATGTTAATGATATGCTTTTTCTCTTTTACTCATTTCTCTCTTCGCTGCTGAGGGAAAATTAAAGAAAGAGAAGCATAATACTCGCCTCCGTGTCATTAATAAAATCATGACTTTATGTCATGTTACTAGTAAAATCTAGGATTTTTTGCTGAAATGCTTCCATTTTTGCAACAAACTAGGGGGGGGGGGGGGGAATAATTCTTGACCCCGGAATGACAGTCTGATATCTCATTGGATCAAGAAGCTTTCCAACACTAATTAATTAATATGTATATCCCTGTATATTATGATTTTGTTAGTATCTATCCAATTGCTATTTAAACATCTATGTAGACTGTGATAAAACCAACTATTTGGACAGGAATTCCACATTCTTATTATTCTTACTGTGTGGTGGCTCTTGATGCACTGACACCAGCCTCAGTCCACTCCTTGTGAAAGTCCCCAACACATTTGAATGGCCTTTTCCTGACAATCCTCTCCAGGCTGCAGTCATCCCTGCTGCTTGTGCACTTTTTTCTTCCACACAACTTTCTATTAATGTGCTTTGATACAGCACTTTGGGAACACCCAACTTCCTTCGCAATTACCTTTTATAGCTTTCCCTCCTTATGGAGGGTGTCAATGATGGTTTTCTGCACAACTGTCAGGTCAGCAGTCTTCCCCATGGTTGTGATTCCTACTGAACCAGACTGAGAGACCATCTAAAGGCTCCGAAACCCTTTGCAGGTTTTATGGCTTACTTAGCTGATTAGAGTGAGCCTAGAATATTGCAACTTTTCACAATATTATATTTTACTGAGATTGTGGATTTGGGGTTTTCATGAGCTGTAAGCCATAATCATCGCACTTGTGACAAATAACGGCTTGAACTATCTTGCTTTGCATGTAATGCGTCTATCTCATAAATTAACTTTTGCACGATATTCTAATTTTTTCGAGTATCACCCGTAATTGATCTGCAGGAAGAGTGACCATGTGCAAAGGTGTTCAAAGAAGGAAAGAGTTAAAAAAAAAGTTGTGGTGGTTCTTTTTTTAACTTCAATTACATAATTACACTGTTCAGTCATGCGTTACTCTTAGTTTTGCACTGCACATAAGCATATATCACAAGTGTCCCTATTTTGGGCCCAAATTCCTCTGTCCCTCTTTTACATCCTAATGTCCCTCTTTTATAGGAGCTCCATATTGTTGGCATGTATAAGAGAGCTCCACAATAATAATACATCAATCTGTATTTAACCCCTTAAGGAAACATGCCATGTGTGACATGTCATGATTCCCTTTTATTCCAGAAGTTTGGTCCTTAAGGGGTTAAACTACAATACATGTTTTTAGAAATCAGTCTGTGTAAATAAGATACATTGTTCTTGTTTTAATTTCCATTTTATGTGCATGAATTGTTATTAGTAAGTCACCTACAATTTATCAGAACAGCTCTGTCCCTGGCAACACCCCCTACTTACACCCGTAAAATTAAGGGGACACTATAGTCAGGGCCGTCTATAATATGATTAGGACCCTGGGCAATGCATTTTCTTGGGCCCCCTGGGCCCTGCCCCTCCTATCCCTCCCCCCTAATTACGCCCAATGCGCAATCACACTGACAGACGTACTGGCACATACAGACACAGACAGACATTAAAACATTCACAGATACACACTGACACACAAATATATACTGACAGACATACTGACACACACACACAGACATACATACACACACAGACACATACACTGGCAGACATACTGACACATATACTGACACATACACTGACAGACGTATTGACACACACACAGGCATACTGACACACACACAGGCATACTGACACACACACATGCATACTGACATACACATAGACAGACGTACTTGCACATACACACAGACAGACATTAAAACATTCACAGATACATACTGACACACACATACACTGGCACACAAATATATACTGGCAGACATACTGACACACACACAGACATACATCATACACACACAGGCACATACACTGACAGATATACTGACACACACACATACATACATACATACACACACACAGACATACATACACACACACACAGACACATACACTGACAGATGTATTGACACACACACAGACAGACAGACATACACACACAGACACATACACTGACAGATATACTGACACACAGACACATACAGACAGACATACACACACACACAGACACATACACTGACAGATATACTGACACACACACAGACACATACACTGACAGAAGTATTGACACACACACACAGGCATACTGACATACACATAGACAGACATACTGACACACACAGGCCTACTGACATACACACACACATACATACATACTGACACACACAGACATACTTACACACAAGCATACATTTAGCCACCCTCCAGGTTCTTACCTTTTTCTGGAGGGTGGTTTCCCTGGGGTCCAGTGGCAGGCTGAGGCAGATGGGAGTTCTCCTCTGGAACTCCCCTCCGTGCCATTCTCCTCCCGCGCGGCTGTGCTCTAGTCGGGCTTCCTCCCAGCCGGTACAGGAAGGGGCCCGGTCGCGCTGTTTAAGCGTCACAGCGCCAGACCGGGCCCCTGCTCACACATGCTCTCCGGGTGGCCCTTAGTGCATGAGCCACCCGGGGAGCCTCCTCAGCGTGCGGGCCAGTGCGGCTCTGTGCAGCCGCACCGCCGGGTCCAAGGGGGGCTGCGCAAATTGCGGGGCCCACGGGGCAGCTGCTCTGGGCCCCCCAGGAGCAACTGGGCCCGGGGCAGCTGCCCCGTTTGCCCCGCGTTAAAGACGGCCCTGACTATAGTCACCAAAACAACTTAGCTTAATGAAGCAGCTTTAGTGTATAGGTCATTCTCTGTCATTTAGGAGTTATATCCATTGTTTATGTTTACGCAGCCCTAGCCACACCCAGAGAGAATTGAGCAGTGAGACTGCAGGGGCATGATCTATACTCCAACCCTACTTTATTAAGCTAAAGTTGTTTTTGGTGACTATAGTGTCCCTTTAATGAAGCAGTTTGGGTGTATATACATCTTAAGCCTCACTGCTCAATTCTTTGCCATTTAGGAGTTAAATCACTTTTGTTTCTGTCCATGCAGCACTAGCCACAACTCCCCTGCCTGTGACCAGGGCCTGACTGAGGATAAAAGCTGCCCTGGGAAAAAAATCTATGCCAGCTCCATAAGTCAATAGGCCATGTATTGTAATATGTAAGGCTATGTCTTGCCAGCCCAGATGATTGAGTAATATATAAACACACACACACACACATATATATATATATATATATATATATATATATATGTTAAAAGGCATGAACTTGTGGAGGCCTGAATTTGTGGGAGGAGTAAGTCCCCTACTTAAACTCCCAGCCCCTACTCACCTCTGCCGTTCAGCTGATTGTCTTGTCCCCATAGCAACCAGCACATCCGGTCCAGCTTCCCGCCAGAATTTCTCCTGTTGCCAGCAGTCAGACGTCCTGAAACAGTCCTCCGTCCATTCGAGGCCCTCCAATCCGTTTTCCGGTCGAGGTGCCCGGCGTCCGGTCACGAGACCGGCACGTACACGTGAGTTAGGCGAAGGAAATAGCGTCCTGCTATTTCCCGCCATTCGGGCCTAAAAACGTGGGGGTAGGCTCCCTCTAAACTTACTCGTACTATTACATGCTCGTTTAAACGAATTCAGCGTTCGCACCTAAACAGACGAACGCTCTGCACTTTTTCACCTCGTTTACATATTCGTACGTTATTTACCGAATTAGCTTATGAAGTATATACACAATATTATTACCGGTATTCTCTTATTCCGTTCGGTCACCCAGGACCACTATATTTCGTATGATTTAAGTACGAACACTATGCTCTAACACATATTCGGTTAGATCTTATTGAAATAGGCTACAGTATGCACTTAGGCCTATTTTACACGAATTCTACCTGCTTTTATGTATATTCCCTGTTCGGTTACTATTTGATACCTACTCATCTGTTTGGGGTTATATTTAACTTGTTTAAATACCAGCCTTTTGATTTTCTATCAATGTTAACCAGTTAAATTTATTTTACTAACCTAAAAACATCCACTGCTATTATAAACATACGGTTCTATACATATATTTAAAGGACCCCTCTAGTGCCAGGAAAACATACTCGTTTTCCTGGCACTAGAGTGCCCTGAGGGTGCCCCCACCCTCAGGGACCCACTCCCGCCGGGCTCTGGGGGGAGGAAGGGGTTAAACTTACCTCTTTCTCCAGCGCCGGGCGGGGAGCTTTCCTCCTCCTCTCCTTCTTCCTTGCGACGTCATCGGCTGAATGCGCATGCGCGGCAGGAGCCGCGCTCGCATTCAGCCGGTCTCATAGGAAAGCATTTACAATGCTTTCCTATGGACGCTTGCGTGCTCTCACTGTGATTTTCACAGTGAGAAGCACGCAAGCGCCTCTAGCGGCTGTCAATGAGACAGCCACTAGAGGTTTTGGAGGCTGGATTAACCCTCAGTATAAACATAGCAGTTTCTCTGAAACTGCTATGTTTATAAAAAAAAAGGGTAAAAGCTAGCTGGACCTGGCACCCATACCACCTCATTAAGCTGAAGTGGTCTGGGTGCCTAGAGTGGTCCTTTAACTAATAACACTACATCATTTTAAACCATGAAACATACTGCCATACGTCACATATACAACTAAATACTTTGTCTAAACATAACACCCGGTACATTAAACATCTGTACTAAGCATTTCCCATATAATCACGCCGCCACATATTTTTGACTTTACAGAGTGCATCGGTTTCTCGCTTTCTGAGCTAAAGTTGTTAGTTTCAAGGTCTTTTATTACAGGAACAGGTACGGTATATCATCATGGTCTAAGCCAAAAAATTCATTTAAACTATTAAGTTTTATTACATACCATCACATCTGTTGTTAACTATGAAAATTTTATTCGGTTAATCCTTAGCTCCAGTATTAACCTAGGCTTCCACCGGTTCAACACTGTTAAAACCTACTACGTCTAACACAATTTCTGTACGCCTAACCAAGGTATAGTTCTCTATTTCTACTTACAACTGTTCATACAAAGACCTCACGCAGAGTCGTTATGCTGGCTGCTTCTGAACATCACCAGGTGTCACTCCGTTATCCACTACCTTGACGACTTTTTACTTATAGAGCCAGGGTCACCATCACCCACAGCAATCAAAAGCACTACTGCACTATTTGCTACACTTGGAGTCCCTTTGTCCCCAGCCAAAACTACAGGCCCCACAACTAAATTGACCTTTCTGGGGATAGAACTGGACTCGGTTAACCTCAGAGCTAGCCTCCCTCACGACAAACTAGCACGTTTGAGAGGGGAGATAGACTTGTTCCTGCGGAGTGATGTTTGCACTAGAAAATAACTTCAGTCCCTTCTCGGATCCCTGAACTTCGCTATGCGCATCATTCCGCAGGGAAGATCTTTCATATCCAGACTTCTTTGCCTGATGCACGGAGTTCCGGACTCTGGCACAGTTTCTTTGGACCCCCACGCCAAGGCTGACTTAGCTATGTGGGGGAAGTTTTTGAAGGACTGGAATGGAATCTCCATGTTTATCCCCCCTCTCTCCACCTCTTCACCCATCATCCACACAGACGCAGCAGCCAATACCGGTTTTGCAGCCATTTTCGGGAACCACTGGTTCAGGGGCCATTGGCCCACTGATACGGATGCCTTGCCAGGATTCAGAGAGACCTCAGCACTATTTGAGATTTATCCCATTGTGGCGGCCGCACACACCTGGGGTCATCTCTGGTCTGGCAAGGCAGTTAAATGCTACTCAGATAACTCGGCAGCTTGCGAAATCGTTAACAAAGGGCGATCATCTTCCCTGACCATCATGCGGCTGATTCGCAAGCTGACCTGGTTGGCAGCATCCGGCCAGTTTCACTTAGTTTGTTTTCACATCCCGGGTATTCACAACACGGCCGCTGATGCTCTTTCTCTCAGGCACTCCCAACGGCTCACCTACAACCATCCAGGACACCACGGTTCCACGAACTAATCCTGGATTAAGCACACTCTTGAACCACGCTAGAGCACTCACTCACCAAGCATTATCACCCAACACGGCTATCACTTACAATAGGGCACTTAATATATTTAATAAATTCACTGCAGAGTTCGGTTTACAAGGTGACTTCTCTATTCAAACCATGGTGTCTTTTGCCTCTTTTTGCCACCTACACCTTAAACTATCTCACAACACCATTAAACTTTATCTCACGGGGGTCCAGCACCACAGCCTCACCTATTTTCCTAACAACACTCCTTTCCTGTCTTCATACCCCATCAAAAAGGTTTTGAAAGGCATATCAAAGGTTTCACCTCCACTCACTACCATTAGATTACCTATAGATGGGCCTATCTTCAGGTCACTTAGCAATCTCCTTGACACAGCCCCATTCGACATCGGCACAAATACGGTGATCAAATCTGCTATATATCTCGCTTTCTACGGTTTTCTCAGACCTAGAGAGTTCACCGTGATTTGTCAAGGAGATAGTAAGCTAAGCCTTAAAATATCACACCTCACTAAAATAGAGGATCACTACCTACTTTCGATCCCTACAACTAAAACCAACCGGTCACTACACCCTACTATAATTCCTCTCTTCCCTACTGATAATGCCTTGTGTCCGGTAAAAGTACTAGACCACCTACGGTCTAGTCCTTAGCTCCAGTATTATCCTTAGCTCCAGTATTAACCTAGGCTTCCACCGGTTCAACACTGTTAAAACCTACTACGTCTAACACAATTTCTGTACGCCTAACCAAGGTATAGTTCTCTATTTCTACTTACAACTGTTCATACAAAGACCTCACGTGGTCTCATTGTTTCATTACTACTTTTTCAAAGGCTTACGCCCACGGTACGTTAACTCTTTATTATCTTCTACCCAGACATACGGTCATACGGCCTTCAGGCTCTGGAATAACACCAAATCCTGACCCGGTACTCAGCCATACCTTCAGGTACTTACGCCCTTCCCAAATACGTCCATTGTCCAACCCAAGGCCTCATTCAGCCTTCTCTAAAATATCTAAATCATCCCATTCACACACCCTAAACCTTCCAGATCCCTCAACGCAGGATCACACGTGGCGCCCCTAACAAAATACAAATCATACGCCACCACGATACGCATAAATACATCAACATCTGTCTTAAATCCCCAGGATTCTTCCTCGAGGACAACAAGAAGACAAGACTCACTACATTTAACTACCAAAAGGTTCCAGAGACCATTTGCGACCAGTCAAGGTTAGTATCCACATACCACTCCATTCCACGCATTATACCCTTTAGTATACAATCAAACTGGCTACAGGGTCTAGGCCAATGCCTTAGCTCACCCTATTAGGAAATCCAATCCCGCGAGGCCTTCCATCCCCACCCCACCTCAACACGGAGGTACGGCCCCACGCCCAAATCATAGTTAGAATCCTCGCATGCCCTACTATAGGGCTCTAGTCAGGGCCTCACCTGTCACGGCCACACATTTTGATCTCTCTTTACTGTCACCGAGAGGCCAACATCCCGCAACTACGTCATAAGCCAAATCATAGGTAGCGCCTCTCACCGCCACTTGGCATTAGCAGGGCCTCACCTACCCAAACATTCAACAGTTAAACTCTTTGCTTCGGCATCTAGCATTACAGTCCAGTTCTTCCATTTACTCCACCCCCCACACACCCCCAACTTCCTTACTCCCTCACTAATATATCTTCACATAATAATTCCTTTTTAGAATGTCCCAAGAACCAATGCCAACTGAAGAACTGACAGAAGAGATACCGTTCACGCCAACCAGACCCGAGTCTCCAGGCGAATCACTCACCCTTTCAACCCCCACGTCCTTGAGAGCATGGACTATTCCCAAAATTACGGCCGAACTTAGGCTCAGGGGAATCCCCTTTCCGGCCACAGCCAGAAAGGCTGAACTCTATAGGCTACTTACCCACCAAGCCCCCGAGCCTAGGCCAGGCACTAGCTCTCAAGGACAACCACCAAGCTACAGCACGGCCAACCAGGATACCCTAGCAGAGATCTTGGCCAATCTACAGACCCTCAATAACAGGCTATCTAAGGTGGAGAGTACCATCTCCTCCCCAGGTACTACCACGGTAGTCCCAGTCCCTATCACGGTAGTCCCAGTCCCTATCACGGCTGTACCCGACATACCAACATGCCCTCCCATATCCCCCCCCCCCAGCACCAGGCACAGCCATTACACCATTTGAGTCACCAGCACACTCCGTCCCTGACTCTATCAAGAAAGATATCCTAGACGGGAAGGATGTGTGTCTGGTGTCTCTGCTCATAGCCTTTATTTGCACGGTGTACCCCCACAGAAGAGAAGAATTAGACCTTTATCTGCACAAGGTGGTGGATCTAGGCATCAAGTACGGGGGCTCCTCTTTCTATGACTACCACAAGTCAGTGTCAGCGAAGGCGGCGACCCATCTGAAGCAGTTCAATATTAAAATGAACTGGGGTCAGATGGACACAGAACTGTTCTGTCGCCACTTCGCTGGACTCAGGCCCCCGGCTTGTGCCATATGCAATTCAACATCCCACATGGCGGACTTATGTCCAGTCGAAGCAGATCCCACCACCTCCACTCCCACCTCTCACTCTACTTTCACACCTCACTCCACTTTCACCCCCTACAACAAGTCATCGGGTGGTCTTCGGGATAAGCTAGGTAGGCCCATCTCCTTTCTAGGGAAGGCGCAGGTGTGCAATAACTTCAACGCAGGCTCCTGCAGTTTCAGCGCCTGTAGATTATTGCACATCTGCTCCATATGTTTCAGGGCACATACAAAGACCATGTGCCCAGCCAGGTTGTCACCAAACAAATGACTAACCGACATAAACATCAACAACCTGTTTTTTTTTATCTAAGGTCTCACCCTAGCAGGCATCTGGTGGATTATCTCACCACAGGGTTCACTAAAGGGTTTCTCACGGGTATAGTAGCCATTCCCCCAGGTACACTAGAATGCCCTAATTGCCTCATTGCCTCGGAAATCACCAACGGTTTCATGATAGGCCCCTTCACCTCTTCACCATTCTCCTCCTGGCGCACTAACCCCATTGGTATTGCTATTCACAAATATTCTAATAAAAAACGTCTAATTATTGATTTATCGGCACTGCACTCCTCTTTTGTTCCTAGCATAAACGCACTCATTCCAGCAGACAAATTTTCACTTCAATACGTAACCATCGACGACGCCATACAGTCCATCATATCATCTGGTAATCGACCCTGGCTTAGCAAAACGGACATTACAAACGCTTTTAAATTACTACCCATGCACCCCTCACTCTGGCACTTACACGGTATTAAATGGCGTGGGAAATACTACTTCTCTACACGACTCACTTTCGGTTCTCGTAGCAGCCCCAAACAGTTCGACATTTTCGCAGAGTCGTTATGCTGGCTGCTTCTGAACATCACCAGGTGTCACTCCGTTATCCACTACCTTGACGACTTTTTACTTATAGAGCCAGGGTCACCATCACCCACAGCAATCAAAAGCACTACTGCACTATTTGCTACACTTGGAGTCCCTTTGTCCCCAGCCAAAACTACAGGCCCCACAACTAAATTGACCTTTCTGGGGATAGAACTGGACTCGGTTAACCTCAGAGCTAGCCTCCCTCACGACAAACTAGCACGTTTGAGAGGGGAGATAGACTTGTTCCTGCGGAGTGATGTTTGCACTAGAAAATAACTTCAGTCCCTTCTCGGATCCCTGAACTTCGCTATGCGCATCATTCCGCAGGGAAGATCTTTCATATCCAGACTTCTTTGCCTGATGCACGGAGTTCCGGACTCTGGCACAGTTTCTTTGGACCCCCACGCCAAGGCTGACTTAGCTATGTGGGGGAAGTTTTTGAAGGACTGGAATGGAATCTCCATGTTTATCCCCCCTCTCTCCACCTCTTCACCCATCATCCACACAGACGCAGCAGCCAATACCGGTTTTGCAGCCATTTTCGGGAACCACTGGTTCAGGGGCCATTGGCCCACTGATACGGATGCCTTGCCAGGATTCAGAGAGACCTCAGCACTATTTGAGATTTATCCCATTGTGGCGGCCGCACACACCTGGGGTCATCTCTGGTCTGGCAAGGCAGTTAAATGCTACTCAGATAACTCGGCAGCTTGCGAAATCGTTAACAAAGGGCGATCATCTTCCCTGACCATCATGCGGCTGATTCGCAAGCTGACCTGGTTGGCAGCATCTGGCCAGTTTCACTTAGTTTGTTTTCACATCCCGGGTATTCACAACACGGCCGCTGATGCTCTTTCTCGTTCTCAATTTCAGGCATTCTCTCAGGCACTCCCAACGGCTCACCTACAACCATCCAGGACACCACGGTTCCACGAACTAATCCTGGATTAAGCACACTCTTGAACCACGCTAGAGCACTCACTCACCAAGCATTATCACCCAACACGGCTATCACTTACAATAGGGCACTTAATATATTTAATAAATTCACTGCAGAGTTCGGTTTACAAGGTGACTTCTCTATTCAAACCATGGTGTCTTTTGCCTCTTTTTGCCACCTACACCTTAAACTATCTCACAACACCATTAAACTTTATCTCACGGGGGTCCAGCACCACAGCCTCACCTATTTTCCTAACAACACTCCTTTCCTGTCTTCATACCCCATCAAAAAGGTTTTGAAAGGCATATCAAAGGTTTCACCTCCACTCACTACCATTAGATTACCTATAGATGGGCCTATCTTCAGGTCACTTAGCAATCTCCTTGACACAGCCCCATTCGACATCGGCACAAATACGGTGATCAAATCTGCTATATATCTCGCTTTCTACGGTTTTCTCAGACCTAGAGAGTTCACCGTGATTTGTCAAGGAGATAGTAAGCTAAGCCTTAAAATATCACACCTCACTAAAATAGAGGATCACTACCTACTTTCGATCCCTACAACTAAAACCAACCGGTCACTACACCCTACTATAATTCCTCTCTTCCCTACTGATAATGCCTTGTGTCCGGTAAAAGTACTAGACCACCTACGGTCAACTCTGCATGGTCACCTACCGTACTCTCCGCTCTTAACACTACAAGGGCGACCGTTAACCACCGCAAAATTGATGGTTCATATCAGAACTCTGTTATCTAAGCTCGGACACAACCCAACTGCATTCTCCGGGCACTCCTTCCGTATAGGAGCCGCCTCTGCAGCCTCTAGCACTAACACACCGGTCCATATCATCAAGAGACTGGGGCGGTGGAAATCCTCCATATATACTGCATATATTCCACAGCCGGAGAAAGAGCTTCGCCAAGCTTTCAGGAACTTGGTCTTGTAAAAAAAATGCAATATAATTTGTGTATTTCTCGAATTTATCTTTTGCCCTCTTTTATTTACAGGCCCACTCGTACGTTGGTTTCGGCACACCACAACCAACTTTGCTCACAGTTACTATCCATTACGTATTTAAATTCCGAGCACAAGTTAAAAGGCCTGAACTTGTGGAGGCCTGAATTTGTGGGAGGAGTAAGTCCCCTACTTAAACTCCCAGCCCCTACTCACCTCTGTCGTTCAGCTGATTGTCCCCACCCACCTACACCCTGTTATAATTACATTCTCCTTGGTGGGCCCTCTTTTATTTACAGGCCCACTCGTACGTTGGTTTCGGCACACCACAACCAACTTTGCTCACAGTTACTATCCATTACGTATTTAAATTCCGAGCACAAATATATATATATGCACACGCACTGAACAAAATTATAAACGCAGCATTTTTGTTTTTGCCCCCTTTTTTTCGTGAGCTGAACTCAAAGATCTAAGACCTTTTCTATGTACACAAAAGGCCTATTTCTCTCAAATATTGTTCACAAATCTGTCTAAATCTGTGTTAGTGAGCACTTCTCATTTTGCAAAGATAATCCATCCACCTCATGGGTGTGGCATATCAAGATGCTGATTAGACAGCATGATTATTGCAGAGGTGTGTCTTAGGCTGGCCACAATAAAAGGCCACTCTAAAATGTGGAGGGATCCTGGGAGGTCTGAACACCAGTCAGTTTCTGGTGTGACCACCATTTGCCTCATGCAGTGCAACACATCTCCTATGCATAGAGTTGATCAGGTTTTTGATTGTGGCCTGTGGAATGTTTGTGGATATTGGCAGGACCTGGAACACGCTGTTGTATACGCCGAACCAGAGCATCCCAAACATGCTCAATGGGTAACATGTCCGGTGAGTATGCTGGCCATGCAGGAACTGGGATGTTTTCAGCTTCCAGGAATTGTGTACAGATCCTTGCAACATGGGGCTGTGCATTTTCATGTGTCAGGATCGGGACAGGGATCCAACACGCAGAGTACAAAGTGTAGTAGGTACGTATACCGGACCTTAGAATGGTCGGACTTAACGTAAGGAGTAAGTAGAGAATGGTCAGAGACAAGCCGAGGTCGAGGGAACGAGAAGACAGGTAAGCGAGAGACAAGCCGGGTCAAGGATAACAGAGATAAGCAGAGTAATACAAACAAGCCGGGTCAGAACCAAAGAGACAATAGACATACAAGAGCACTGAGTGACTAGACTGGCTAGAACCACGACAGGGCAATGAGCAAATGCGGGAAGCTCTATTAAATACCCCGGTTCTAGGAGGTAATCACACCCCCGGCGAGTCCTGGTTCGTGTTCAGGGTTTGAGTGACAGGTCGAGCAGGCTTGGCGTCATGACGTCGGCTACTGAGCGTCACATCATAAAAGGGCGTGGATCCCTCGCGGCCGGCGTGTAACCGACCGGAGGAACCGCGAGGAACGGAGGAAACAGCCCTTCTGAACGGGAAAACGTCTAAGTCTCTCCTCTTATCAGAGGTAGAGACTACAGGTACCCTGACAGTACCCCCCCTCTCAGAAACGCCCACCGGGCGGAAGCAACCGGGACGAGATGGAAAGCGGGAGTGAAAAGCCCTGCGGAGGCGAGGAGCATGTACATCCTCCTGAGGTACCCAAGTCCTCTCCTCAGGACCATATCCCTTCCAGTCGACAAGATACTGTAACCTCCCTCGAGAAATTCGAGAATCGATGATGGAGTTGATCTCGTATTCCTCCTGACCCTCAACCTGAACAGAGCGAGGGGAGGAAACAGTGGAGGAAAATCTGTTGCAAATTAACGGTTTCAGCAAGGAAACATGAAAAGAATTAGGGATGCGTAAGGCAGATGGAAGTACTAGGCGATACGCAACCGGGTTAATACGAGTCAGGACCCTGTAAGGACCAATGTAACGAGGAGCGAATTTCATAGAAGGAACCTTTAAACGAATGTTTTTTGTACTCAACCATACCCTATCACCAGGAACAAAAACAGGAGCCGCCCTTCTGCGTTTATCAGCGTGTTTCTTGAACAACATGGAATTATGTAGGAGAATTTGTCGAGTCTGATCCCACAACTTCCTCAGATTGGCAACATGAACATCAACCGACGGTACCCCTTGGGAAGGAGAGACCGAGGGAAGAATGGAAGGATGAAAGCCATAATTCATGAAAAAGGGGCTAGAGCGAGTGGAATCACAAACAAGATTATTGTGTGCGAACTCTGCCCAAGGAATCAAACCGACCCAATCGTCCTGATGTTCGGAAACAAAACAACGCAAATATTGTTCAATTTTTTGATTGGTACGTTCAGCAGCTCCGTTAGACTGAGGGTGATAAGCAGAAGAAAAATTCAATTTGATGCCTAATTGAGAACAGAAGGATCTCCAGAAACGTGAAACAAATTGGGAACCTCTATCAGAAATAATTTCGGAAGGTATCCCATGTAAACGAAAAATTTCTTTAGCGAATATTTCCGCCAATTCAGGAGAAGTCGGAAGTTTAGGTAAAGGCACAAAATGAGCCATCTTAGTAAACCTATCGACTACAGTGAGAATAACAGTCTGTCTTTTAGAAATAGGCAAATCAACAATAAAGTCCATGGCCAAACAGGATCATGGTCTCTCTGGAATGCCCAAGGGCTGTAATAGACCACATGGAAGAGTACGAGGTTGCTTAGTCTTAGTACAGATCTCACACACTGCAATGAAATCCTTAATATCCTTTCGTAAAGAAGGCCACCAGAAATCTTTAGAGATTAAGGAATATGTCTTGCGAATGCCAGGATGCCCCGCCACCTTACTCTCATGAAAACACTGTAAGAGCTCCCGTTGGCGTTCAGGAGGAACGAAGTGTCTTGCCACAGGAGTCTGCCCAGGTGCCAGATGTTGCAACTTCATGATTTGGTCAAGCAGTGGAGAATGAATTTTAAGACTTGTGTTGGCGATAATATTGCACTTGGGAACTATAGAGGATAACACTGGCTCAGATACAGTAGAAGGTTCATATTGGCGAGACAAAGCATCGGCTTTAGAATTCTTAGAACCAGGTCTATAAGTGAGTACGTAATTGAAATGGGTGAGAAATAAAGACCAACGAGCTTGCCTGGAGGACAATCGCTTGGCCTCCCCAATATAGGACAAGTTCTTGTGGTCCGTCAAAATAGTAACAGGATGTAAGGTCCCTTCCAATAAATGTCTCCACTCCTTTAAAGCCATGATAACTGCTAGTAGTTCCCTGTCACCAATGTCATATCTGCTCTCCGGGCCAGATAGCTTTTTGGAAAAAAAAACACATGGATGTAATGGTTTATCCACACCTAACCTTTGGGACAGGATAGCGCCTACACCCGTCTCTGAGGCGTCTACTTCGAGTAGGAAAGGCAGAGTAGTATCAGGGTGAACTAAAATTGGTGCGGAAGCAAAATGTTCTTTGAGAGTTTTGAAAGCAAGAAGTGCTTCAGTAGACCAATTCTTAGTGTCAGCCCCCTGTCTGGTCATATTGGTGATAGGAGCAATAATTGACGAGTAACCCTTAATGAAGCGCCTATAATAATTGGAGAATCCAATAAACCTCTGAATGGCCTTGAGACCCTTAGGTAAGGGCCAGTCTAAAATGGACTGGAGTTTATCCGGATCCATCTTAAACCCTTCCCCAGAAATCACATAACCAAGAAAGTTTGTATGAGACTGATCAAAACTACATTTCTCCAGTTTGCAGTACAAGCCATGTTGAAGAAGTTTGCGCAAAACCCTTCTGACTTGTCTGTGGTGAGTCTCAATGTCCCTAGAATGTATAAGTATATCATCCAGGTATACAATAACACAGTCATGTTGAAATTCCCTAAGAACTTCATTGATCAAGTCCTGAAATACTGCCGGCGCATTGCAGAGACCAAAAGGCATTCCGGTATACTCGTAGTGCCCATATCGAGTGTTGAACGCCGTCATCCACTCGTGACCCTGCTGAATCCTCACCAAGTTATATGCCCCTCTGAGATCTAACTTGGTGAAAATCTTGGAACCCTTTAAACGATCAAAGAGCTCGGTAATCAAAGGAATCGGGTAGGCATTTCTAACGGTTATTTTGTTCAAACCTCGGTAGTCTATGCAAGGTCTCAGCGTACCATCCTTCTTTTTAACAAAAAAAAACCCAGCCCCGGCAGGGGAGGAAGATCTCCTAATGAATCCTTTGTCTAGATTTTCACGAATATACTCCTCTAGGACTAAGTTCTCTTTAGTAGACAAAGGGTATGCATTGCCCCTGGGAGGCATAGTACCAGGGAGTAGATTAATCTTACAATCAAAGGTCCTGTGTGGAGGTAAAGTATCGGCCTTCTTTTTGTCAAATACCGCCTTTAAGTCCAGGTACAGTGGCGGTATTTGTACTTCTGTAGAGTCGGTAGACTGAGTGGATGTATTAACTATGCAAAGCGGTGAGACTTTCTGTAAACACTTCTCCTGACAATTCTGACCCCATGAGATTATCTCCCCTAATTCCCAATCAATAATAGGGTTATGTCTCTTTAACCAAGAATACCCCAGGACTATGGGAACAGAAGGAGATGAAATGAGTAACAGAGATATGTCTTCCTCGTGTAAAATACCAACAGTTAAGTTAACGGGTATGCTTTCACGAAAAATCACAGGCTCATCTATGGCCTCAACGGCCAAGGGCGTCTCCCTTAACTGAGATGGAATAGTGTGTTTAGTGACAAAAACTTGGTCGATAAAGCTCTCAGCAGCTCCGGAATCTATCAATGCCACAGTCTCTACTACTCCCCTCTCCCAAGTTAAGGAAACGGGTAGCAGAAGCCTATGATCTTTATAATTATGAGTAGAGGACAAAATAGAAACACCCAAGGCCTGTCCTCTAGAGAAACTTAGGTGCGAGCGTTTCCCGATCGATTAGGACAATTTAGGCGTAAGTGACCTCTGACTCCACAGTACATACACAGCCCCTCCCTTCTCCTGTACTGTCTCTCCTCTTCTGAGAGATGAGTATTGCCTATCTGCATAGGTTCTGGAAAAGGTAAGGTTTTGGTCTCAGGACTTAGAAATGAGGGAGCTAGTTTGAAGGAAGGTCTACAGGTTCTATCTCGAGTGTTCTGCCTCTCTCTTAAGCGTTCATCAATGCGAGAGATAAAAGAAATTAAATCCTCCAAATTCTCAGGAAGCTCTCTAGTAGCAACCTCATCAAGTATTACATCTGATAATCCGTTTAAAAATACGTCTATATAAGCCTGTTCATTCCACTTAACTTCTGCCGCCAAGGACCTGAACTCTAGTGCATAATCCACAAGTGTTCGGTTATCTTGTCTAAGGCGCAACAGTAATCTGGCTGCATTGACCTTTCTACCAGGGGGGTCAAAAGTTCTTCTAAAAGCAGCTACAAAGGCATTATAATTATATACTAACGGGTTATCGTTTTCCCACAACGGATTGGCCCATCTCAGAGCTCTCTCAACGAGTAAGGTGATAATAAATCCGACCTTCGCCCTATCTGTAGGATAGGAACGGGGTTGTAATTCGAAGTGGATACTGATTTGGTTTAAAAAACCTCGACACTTCTCAGGAGAACCACCATAACGTACAGGTGGGGTAATACGGGAGGAGGCACCTACAGTGGCTACCTCTAAACCTGAACTTACAGGAGAGATAGAATTATTACGCATCTCTTCTGGTGGATTATTAGGACGAGATAATAACGCCTGTAGCGCTAAGGCCATCTGATCCATTCTATGTTCCATGGCGTCAAACCTAGGATCGGAAGGACCAAGCTGACTACTTGTACCTGCAGGATCCATTGGCCCTGTCGTAATGTCAGGATCGGGACAGGGATCCAACACGCAGAGTACAAAGTGTAGTAGGTACGTATACCGGACCTTAGAATGGCCGGACTTAACGTAAGGAGTAAGTAGAGAATGGTCAGAGACAAGCCGAGGTCGAGGGAACGAGAAGACAGGTAAGCGAGAGACAAGCCGGGTCAAGGATAACAGAGATAAGCAGAGTAATACAAACAAGCCGGGTCAGAACCAAAGAGACAATAGACATACAAGAGCACTGAGTGACTAGACTGGCTAGAACCACGACAGGGCAATGAGCAAATGCGGGAAGCTCTATTAAATACCCCGGTTCTAGGAGGTAATCACACCCCCGGCGAGTCCTGGTTCGTGTTCAGGGTTTGAGTGACAGGTCGAGCAGGCTTGGCGTCATGACGTCGGCTACTGAGCGTCACGTCATAAAAGGGCGTGGATCCCTCACGGCCGGCGTGTAACCGACCGGAGGAACCGCGAGGAACGGAGGAAACAGCCCTTCTGAACGGGAAAACGTCTAAGTCTCTCCTCTTATCAGAGGTAGAGACTACAGGTACCCTGACATCATGCTGCAACATAAGGTGATGTTCGTGGATGAATGACACAACAATGGGCCTCTGGATCTCGTCACGGTATCTCTGTGCATTCAAAATGCCATCAATAAAATGCACCTGTGTTCGTTGTCCATAACATACGCCTGCCCATACCATAACCCCACCGCCACCGTGGGCTACTCAATCCACAATGTTAACATCAGGAAACCGCTCACCCGCACAACGCCATACACCCTGTCTGCCATTTGCCCTGTACAGTGAAAACCGGGATTCATCTGTGAAGAGAACACCTTTCGAAAGTGCCTGTAATGGACCGTTTCAGCAGACAAGGGGTTAAAATCGTTTAGGCGATAATCCCCTTTTCAAAGACAGGCACAGCTACTGTAGAATCACCAAAACTCATGAATTGGATATAAGTGAATGCACCAAACTCCGGAACTGCATACAAGGGAATAAGGTAGCACTCCAAACTCCCGAACTGGAACCTCACGAATAGCTGCTAGCAGACGAACAGGAAAAGCTCCCAAGCGGCTTACACTCCTGGCAATCAGTCTCTTTCAGCATACAGTGAATCCCCCCAAGAACGAGACAAGGCTCCGTGTTGGGGGTCAAGCAGTGGTCTGAGGTGCTGGCACACCCAGCCTGGTTTTTATTACAGTCTTTGCAAATACAGGACCGCACACAGGGAGGTATAAAACAACCAATCACATCACAGTTACATCCCACATATTCCCTCCCCTTATCCTGAGAGGAAACTCAATTACACATACAGTTAAAACATACTTTTTACCCAACTTTCATAACTCTAAAACCATACATCACATTCACAATACATTACATATTCACAATCAATCCATTCAGGGGAACAACATATTAAAAAATGGCATGAATCAGACCAGGGGTTCAAAAGTTAGTAAAAGTATCTTTTGGGGCCTGGCTGGCACATGGCTATCTGGCCCAGACCCGTTTCAGAGTCTTCTATCCTGGAGATAATGGAGAAGTAATCCAATTACCTCCCAGGACAGAGACCAGACTCCATTATGCACATGGGGACACAAATACAGTAACACTTTAAAATACATAAAGTCACCTTTTACACATATCATTTCACACAGACATTTCACATATCCCCAGATAGCTGGGATCTGAGCGCACAAAACTACCGAATAGCGCGCAGATCCTATTCACACAGTTCAATTGCCATGGAGCCGAAGTCTTTAACTACACGAATGGGCTCCATGGCATAGCTATCTGGGTTAACACATTCACATAAAGTCTGGTCCATAGTCCAAAGGCAGCAGGTGGGCAACCAGGCTCCTCCAATGCAATGTGGCGAGATTGGTCTCGTCACAGTGCCAGACGCCATCGAATGTGAGCATTTGCCCACTCAAGTCGGTTACGATGATGAACTGCAGTCAGGACGAGGCCCCAAAGAGGATGATGAACTTGCAGATGAGCTTCCCTGAGACGGTTTCTGACAGTGCAGAAATTCTTTGGTTATGCAAACTGTTTGATACAGCAGCTGTCCGGGTGGCTGTTTTTTTTTAGACGATCTTGGAAGAGAAGATGCTGGATGTGGTGGTCCTGGGCTGGTGTGCTTACACGTAGTCTGCGGTTGTGAGGCCGGTTGGATGTACTGCCAAATTCTCTGAAACGCCTTTGGAGATGGGTTATGGTGGAGAAATGAACATTCAATACACGGGCAACAGCTCTGATGGACATTCCTGAGGTTGGTTACTTCAGGTGGAAGGGGTTTTAATCCACACTTTTGTCCACACCACAACTCTTTTGGTATGTACTTTACAAGTATCGCCAAGCCTCTATAGCAAGCCAGTAACCAACTTCATGCTGATAAGTTAACAACGAAACAGCTGTCCATGAGTGGTTCACTGGATTTGCTACTCTTCCTGAGTTGTGTTTCAAAGCTGTTGTATACAGCAGACATATACTCCAAGGAATCCATGTCTAAAGTGAAATTATGAGGCAAAAATGTGGTTCTTGTTGAGCTCATTTGCATATGCCTACCCAGAATCCCTTGCAGTAGTGAGAGCACGGTTAAAGTGAGATTTCTGTGGGAAAAGATTTGTGTAGGAAAAGCGGGCGGCATAGTATGTCCACGCCTATCCTATGCACTTACCTGCTCGGCGGCAATCCCATGGGGGGCATCCCAGGCAGTCCTCCTGCTGCTGATCCGGCCCTCCTGGGCCATGTGATCGCGAGGTCCTTGTGAGGACCTCACGATAACATGGGCGGAATAGCTGTCCATAGCACATAGCAGTGCCAGCAGGGGAAGTGCCTGGAATGACAGGTGTGACGAAGTGCCCTTCACCACTTTGTCCTTAAGAGGCCTGCTTGCCTGCCTCCTCCCCTGGACTGTATTGCCCTGTAAAACTCACATTTGGGTGTGGCGAAACCTACCTCGCCACGTGTCCTTGGAGGGGGCTGAGTGCCCGCCTCTTGCCTTGGGACTATGGACCAGACTTTATGGGAATGTGTTAACGCAGATAGCTATGCCATGGAGCCCATTCGTGTAGTTAAAGACTTCGGCTCCATGGCAATTGAACTGTGTGAATAGGATCTGCGCGCTATTCGGTAGTTTTGTGCTCTCAGATCCCAGCTATCTGTCTGATCCCAGCAAATGTGTTATGTGCAAAAGGGGACTTTATGTATTTTTTTTTTTTTTTTTTTTTTTTTTCATAGTAAAAGTAGATTTTTTTCATGCTTTATTTAAAAAATAAAAACTAATTTAAATTGCTTGCAGTGTTTTGACGCTCGGCGGCTCCCTCGATGCTGAATGATTTTGGCAAAGTCTGACCTCTTTATCCGGAGTATTTCAACTGTGTTTGTGTTTGAGGAACAAACTGTACAGAACCCGCAGAGTTGTTTTTATATCCCTGTTCACAATATCTGATCATCCTTTGAGCTGGGGGTCAGAAAGAAGCTGCCCAGATTTAGAAAGTAGCCTTCAAGTTGTCCAATCAGCAGCAGTAAAATTACCCCATCTGCAAACTGAGAGTCCAGGTCTGTCACTGTCAGGCCGAGGTTCGCCAGCGGTTTGTTCACAAACTTAACGATTGCCTGCTTTACATCTTGAACTTTATCTGGAGTCTTTTCAAAAAGGAGATCAAATGCGTCAGACTTGAGAGACGAATCCCCGTCACTGCTGAGGGTGAGAATCTCCACGGCCTTTTCGGTCTTCATTCCAATTTTGGTTGGCTCAACAAAAATCACTTCTACGCACACGTTGGGAGGGAGCTGCAAATCAGGCTTGAAGTGTCGGGCGAGGGCTACTAGAAGGTGCAAAGTGGCTAGTAAATCCTTGTTGTATATCAGGTTGATGTCCCATTTTGTCTGGCTCGGCTCCAGCTCCAGGTGTTGCGATATGGCGTCCAGTATGACGGTCAGCTTGCGCTTCTGATTAACGGTAGAAAGTGTGATTTCTTCCACATCCAACTTAATTCCTCCGATTTTTTGCAGGAGGTGATGAAGTATTAATCCATCATAAAGATCATCTTCCAAGCTTTTCACTACAATATGTTCATGTTTTAATTCCTCGTTAATCCAGTCCATCAGGAACTTCAGTAGATTTTGGAAGTTGGGGTCACTTATAGCGCTGGGCTGTAAAACCTTTCGGACTTCCCCTTGTGGGAGCCCCGCCTCATACGCCTGCAGAATATCGCTCGGTTGTGTCAGGGTATCCATTTTCACTGGTGAAATAATTCAGAACCGGATTTATCCTTGGTGGTTTGTTAGGCCCTTTGCCGCTTGTGGTTTTCCTCCCAGGAGACCCCTGTCTTGGTTGGCACTGGTGTATAGACTTATGCGCTGCTTTGGTTGCTGCCGGTGCCGTCCACATCTCTTGAGGCAGGTCATCTTGGGGTCTTTGGCCATGCGTGGCATTCTTGGGACTGCTGGAGGGGCATGGGGAGATGAGGGGTGTGCAGCGAGGCTGGAACTCCATGTTAGTTCGGGTCAGTGCACGTCAGTCCTGTAGATCGGTCGCCTCTCCCCGTCACAACGCCCACTAGGCCTCGTTCCCAAGCAATGAATTTTCCCTAAGCATGCCTGTCCGGCGGGGATCAGCGGTCTCAGTGAGTTGACTCCTTAACACGCTGCCTCCGCCATCTTGGATTCAGGCTTCGGGCCTTCTGGGTACAGCGTGGTCTCAGAGTGCGGCCTTGGGGTGAGGGCCGGGATCACCCCCCCGGCCCACAGGGGGGGGGGACCGAGGCCGGGTCCGCACTGGTGTAGCGTGTCGTTCAGGCATCGGAAAGCGGGATAGCGGAGCGGCGGCCGTCCACTCCACTCACCGCCAAGAGAGTTCCCGCCAGTTGTAGCTGAGATCTCCCCTCCGGGGGACTAAAACTCGGGGAGCAAGCCTCTCCCCGGTTCCGGAAGCCTTCTGCCATCGAGGGTCGCAGTGATGGGTAAGTTAGGTGGGCAAATTCTAGTTTGGCAGGCTTACAGGGTCGTTGTTTGCGGGAGCTGGTCTTCCCTGCGACCGCTCTGCTCGGCGGCCCGGCCCCGCCCCGACTTTATGTATTTTAAAGTGTTTTATGTCTTTTTGCAACCATGTGCTCAATGGAGTCTGTCTCTGCCCTGGGAGGTAATTGGATTACTTCTCCAGGAGAGAGGGCTCTGTAAAACCGGTCTGAGCCGGAAAGCCATGCTTCATTTAGTCACAAAGGACTTTCCCTTAACTTTTGAACCCCTGGTCTGATTCGTGCCATTTTTTAATATGTTGTTCCCCTGAATGGATTGATTATAAAAATGTAAGTTTTATTCATGTACTATGTAAAATCATAAAATTATAAAAATGTATAAAAATGTGTACGTTTTAGCTTGGAGATAATTGAGTAGATATAGTAGGAAACTCAATTATCTCCAAAGCAGAGGGGAGGGAACCTGTGGGCTGTACTATTCTGTTGTTGGTTGTTTTATACCTCCCCCTGGGTGTGGTCTGTTTGTACCTGACTGTAAGAAAAAGCAGGCTGGGTGTTCCAGACCTCAGACCTCTTCTGACCCTCAATACGTAGCCTCGTCTCGTTATTGGAGGGAACTGCTATATCACACTGGGGATTGCTATGCTCTGCATATTCCCCTGAGCTTAATCACTTGGCTCTTTTAAGAGCTTGTTCCGGATACGCTCTCCTGGAGGAGAGGTCTTCCCCACACGGTCCTGGAGGACAGAATCCGATCCAGGGTGGAAGGAAGACGGCGAGGCTCCAGTTAAGCTACGGCGGTTGTGGAGCCTGCGGTGGTTGTGGTGTCATCTGCAGTGCTTGGAGTCCTCTGTAAGCGCTAGGAGCATCCATCAACGGAGGGTACTCGGTCGGAGTACACGGAGCTCCATTACAACAGGTAGTCCCCCTGCTTCCTGTAATAAAGTAAAATTAAGTTTTACATTTACACACATACACATACACTGTCTAAGTGTATTTTAATATTTTTTATATATATTTATATATATAATATTTATATATTAATATCAAATTCACATAGAATTATACTAATTAAATATATATACCGTATATACTCGAGTATAAGACGAGTTTTTCAGCACATTTTTTGTGCTGAAAAACCCCCACTCGTCTTATACTCGAGTCAGTTGTCTGTATTATGGCAATTTTCATTGCCATAATACAGACAAGGACCGGGGGCTGTCAGGAAGCTGTAACTTACCTTCACCGCAGCTCCTGTCAGCTCCCTTCTCTCTCCTCCGTCCGTGCAGCTCCCAGGTCAGCTTCCTCTGCAACTCTCGCGAGAGCCGCGGGGTCAGAGCATTGCCACGGGTTACCGTGGCAACGCTCCGCGCGGCCGCGAGAGTTGCAGAGGAAGCTGACCTGGGAGCTGCACGGACGGAGGAGAGAGAAGGGAGCTGACAGGAGCTGCGGTGAAGGTAAGTTACAGCTTCCTGACAGCCCCCCTCCTACAGCCCATCCACTGGACAACCAGGGAGTGAGAGCCCCCCTCCCTGGCCAGCTAACAAGCAGGGAGGGGGGACGAAAAAATTAATTAAAAAAATAATAACATTAAAAAAAATAATAACATTAAAAATATATATATTACAATAATAATAATTAAATAATAATAATTAAAAAAAAGCCCACCCCCACCAATGCTCTGCACTCACACACACACTGCATTCATACACACACTCATACACACACTGCACTGCATTCATTATATACACACACTGCATTCATACACACACTGCATACATACATACACACTGCACTCATACACACACTGCATTCACACACTGCACTGCATTCATTATATACACACTGCACTCACATACTGCATTCATTATATACACACTGCACTCATACACACACTGCACTGCATTCATTATACACACACTGCACATACACACACTGCACTCCATTCATTATATACACACTGCATTCATACACACACTGCATACACACACAGCATTCATTATATACACACACTGTAAATAAATATTCAGTTAATATAACTTTTTTAGGATCTAATTTTATTTAGAAATTTACCAGTAGCTGCTGCATTTTCCACCCTAGTCTTATACTCGAGTCAATAAGTTTTCCCAGTTTTTTGGGGTAAAATTAGGGGCCTCGGCTTATATTCGGGTCGGCTTATACTCGAGTATATACGGTATATATATATAATTATATATAATATAAAATATATAAATACGTTAAAAAAATGAAAAAATATATATGTGCAATTTTGTTCTAACTGTATTTTGATATTAATATATATATATTGATATCAAAATACACTTAGAACGAAATATATATATCTATATACATAAATATATATACCTATATATATAAATAAAAATTTTCACACAAACGCATTTACACTGACGATATAATTGTTGTGATACGTTTTACAGTTTTAAAACACTAATATTTGGATTCAGCAAAGTCTCCTGAGTATAACAGTTCCCCTCATGTACAGGTGTCAAATATAAGGCTTGTGTTTCAGTTTTTTCAAATTAAAATTTGATTGGTTATGTTGCCTTTGAGACCGTATGGTAGCCCAGGAATGAAAATTACCCCCATGATAGCATACCATTTGCAAAAGTAGACAACCCAATGTATTACACATGGGATATGTCCAGTCTTTTTTAGTAGCCACTTAGTCACAAACACTGGCCAAAATTGGCGTTCAAATTCATTTTTTGCATTTTTCACATACAAACAAATATTAATGCCAACTTTTGTCAGTGTTTGTGACTATGTGGCTACTAAAAAGACTGGACATACCCCATTTGCAATACCTTGGGCCGTCTACTATTGCAAATGGTATTTTGGGGGTAATTTTCATTCCTGGGCTACCATACGGTCTCAAAGGCAATGTAACCAATCTGGCGAATTTCAAAGCGAAAAAAAACAGAAAAATTTAACATGCTATATTTGACCCTGTAACTTCCCAAAACACCATAAAACCTGTACATAGGGGGTACTGTTTTACACGTGATACATCGCTGAATACAAATGTGTGTATTTTATTGCAGTAAAAGCAAACTATTATGACATTCACAGTTAAAATATCATGCAGAACTAAAAAAATAACAATTTCTTAATGTCCCACATTTCTTTATATTTTATTCATTATAAATTATGTTTCATAGCTGGATATTTGATGTTAAATAAAAGCCCTATTTCTCATGAATAAAATTATATATAATAAGTGTGGGTGCACTCAGAGGCGGCTCTCTAATTAGGCGATTTAGGCAGCCGCCTAAGGCCTCGCGCTTGCTGGGGCCTCGCGGCCGCCTAAATCGCCTTAAGGCAGACTGCACTGTCGGGTCCTTGGTCAGTGACCGAGGACCCGACAGTGAGAGGGGGCCAGCCGGCTTGCCCAGTATGCCGCCGGGTGGCCCCTCCACATGGTCTGCCTACAGGGAGAGCCAGCCTATGATCTGCAGCTCCGCCGAGTGCAGAGCTGCAGATCACATAATAAGGTTTTCGCGAGCTTACAGACCGTTGCCGCGGGTAACCACGGCAACGCTCTGACAGGCGCTCGCGAGAACGAGGTCTGCAGTGACTGCTGCCACTGGACCACCAGGGAATTTTATTACAAAACAAGGTATTTTAGTGTGTGGAGGCTTGTCACAGCCTCCACATACACTGTCCCCAACACTACCCACCCACCCTCCCTGCCCCAACACTGCCCACCCTCACTGTCCCAAAAACACACACCTTGCACTCACTACACTGTGTCCCACACTGTAACACACCCTTTCCCCCCTCACTGTCACCCACTCACACCCTGCCCCCAAAACTGTCACATTCCTCCACACTGCTCTCTCACCCTGTTACCCTTTCACACACCATATTGTCAGCCCCCAACACTATGTCACCAATACATACAGTCACGCCTCCCACACACTGCCCCTGCACACACTGTCACCCTTTCCAACACTGCCTCCCACACTCTCACCTACCCACCATCACAATTCCACACACATATAGCCACCCCCCCACACTGTCACCCCCAGATGCTGTCATGCCCCCTTCACCCAGCCTTGCTCACATTAACCTCTGCTAACCTTGTCACTCTCACCCCCCTCCATCCATACCACAATTACCAGCCCTTGTTCTTCTACACTCACCCTATCACATTAATCCCCCTAATCCTATCACACTCATCGTCTCTCATCCTATCACACTCACCCCCAACCCTGTCACACTCAACCCTTTCACTCGTGCCCAACCATGCCACTCTCACCCTGTCACATAATCCTGTCCGACTCACTTTCCCTCGTCTCGTCAAACTCCCGCCTCCATCTGTGCAACACATAAACCATAACCCTGTCAAACGTATCCCCCCTTCACCCTATCACATTAACTTCTCCTATCCTGTCACTCATCCTGCCTAGACATGCCACACTTTCTCCTTCAACCGTGCCACACTCACCCCAACGGTGAATACAGAGACTAGCTCTCTGTATCCAGAGCTGCAAGCCTGTCATACATTATAACAACAGCTCATTATACAGACGATGCAACCCCTATATGTTTTTTTACTATGAGTGTTAGTGGGGGGCCTCTTGTTTGAGTTTCGCCTAAGGCCTCATAAAGTCTAGAGCCGCCACTGGACCATTCACTTAATATGAAAGAGGTGAATTACGGTTGAACAGACATATAGTCAAATTCCAAGTTTTGTTTACGTTTTATTTTGATCAAAATGTGTACATTTGGCTCAGTCCTTAAGGGGTTAAAGGAAATATAAATGTTAGATCTCACGGTATAGGAAGGCTATGCACGTTACATGCAGGTGTGACTAGGGCTATATGCAGAGGCATGATCTATACACAAAAACTGCTTCATTAAGCAAAAGTTGTTTTTGTAACAATAGTGTCCCTTTAAAGTGTCCCTTTTTTGTCCATTTGAAAAGTTGGGAGGTATGTGATGAGATAGATATATAGGTATGCATTGCTCTTTTAATACAGGCTCTGCAGTCACACTTAGAGTTTTCATATGTGGCCAGTACACAGTATTTTATTCTACAAATATTCCCTCTCCTCAGGGTAGGGAGGGACAAATTTGTTGCTAGTGCAATTCATATCAGCAACTGTGTATGATTCTCTAGACACAGGCCCAGACATGGCAGGAATGTCAGGTATCTTAGAACAGGGAAAGAAGTACTGGGAGTGAACATTAATTCCCTGGGAGGGAGGGAGGTCGCATCAGGGCAAGCTGCATTTCCTGCCTCCATTAATGAAATAGGTATTAGAAGTCTGGTTTTATATACATCTCAGTAAATGCAATAGAAGGTTATATTTTCTATTAATCTCAGTTATGAGATGTGCTGTGCTTCAGTATGATTCACAACATGCAGCCACCAGCCTCCGGAGCTACTTGGGCTATCATTTCCTTTTGGTAATCTGGGTGTAACCATGCACCAAAATAAATGGAATATGACTTATATAGGCTCAAATACACAACATTTTTGTTCAGTTACTGCATCAATACTACCTTTAGTAATTATTATTATTATTATTATTATCGCCATTTATATAGCGCCGACAGATTCCGTAGCGCTTTACAATATTATGAGAGGGGGATTTAACTATAAATAGGACAATTACAATTACAAATAAACTTACGGGAACAATAGGTTGAAGAGGTATACTTCAGTAATGCATAATTGGCTCTTTTAAAATAAATATACACAAGAATTAATGACTTTAACCATCATTACATTTAGCAGCTGGGAATGTACAGTTAAACAACAGAGGGAGACCTGCTGGTTAAATATGCACACCTCCATATATTTTAAACGAAAACAATAGAGACAATTGCATTTTATGGATGAGTAGGGGTGTGGCCAGGGGCAGGGCTGTTCTGCAATATATTTAATAACTCATAACAATTCATGGAAGTATAATGTAATTTAGAACAAGAACAATGTATCCTATTTACATAGACTGATTTCTAAAAACATTTATTGTAGCTTAAAGAAATTAGATAACTTGCTCATAACATATCATGGAACTATAATGTAATTTAGAACAGGAACATTGTTTCTCAATAATGCATAATGTGCAGAGGCGGCTCTCTAATGCCTCGTTTCCACTTAGCGGATCGGTTCGGGTCGGTACATTTTGGAAGGTTTTGAATGGTCCGGCCTATTCCAGCGAGCGTTTCCACTGCAAGTTGGAACGCCTGGAGGCTTGCATGGGTTACGCCAAATGCGTGTGGCGTAACACTAGGGCGACAACATACGTGACGCTACAAATAACAATAATGGAGGTCATCCAGCAGCTCGTCTTTGCTCTATTTGTCTTTTGGTTCTTTGAAATCAAAGTACATGCCGCACTTTATGAGAGAAGGTTGCGAGCGGCGAAGAGAAACACAGCAGAAAAGAGAAGAAAACTTATGGCTTGGGTCTTGAGCCGGGAGGAGAAGTACACCTTTGTGTGGCAAAGACAAAGACGGCAGCGCTATAGGGTAAGCAACTTTATGCCATTTGTCATGTAGTTCTACACGTATTAAAAAATAAAAATAATACAGAATATGTAAAAAATCGAATATAAGATGGGAAGGATATACATTATGTATTTAACAACATACATGTTGCACACATATGTAAAAATCAAGAATTACACCTTATACATAAATACTCCTTATGTTATTTGTTCGCTTTTATACATGATGCTATCTGTCCGTGTAAAGTATTTTATGTTGTATTAATAGTGATATGGTAACATCTGTCCTTTTTTTATTTTATTTTTTTAGACGCTTCTCCTTTTGTCAAAACAGCGCCGCCGACCAGTCATTTGGGCTCTCCGCCGCGCCAATGAGTGGTGGGATGTGACCGTCCCTGGATTCACACACACACACACAGTGGGTGCACAATTTCAGAATGTCGGAAGAAAATTTTTTATACCTTTGTGCAAAGCTAGGTCCAGCGATGGAGAAGCAAACCACCAACTTCAGAGCCTGTGTGCCTGTGAGGAAAAGAGTTGCCATTGCACTGTGGAAGCTGGCTACCAACAGTGAATACAGAAGTATAGGTCATCTTTTTGGTGTCAGTAAATCATCAGTGTGCCGGTGTGTGCAGGACTTTTGTAAGGCTGTATGCACATTGCTAGCTCCTGAAATTATTCATTTTCCGGACTGGCAAAAGCTTAAAGACATGGCTGACTACTTTGAGGGCCTTCCACAGTGTGTTGGTGCTATTGATGGGTCACACATACCAATAATAGCACCACAAGAATACCACACTGACTACTTCAACAGAAAAGGGTGGCATTCCATCATCCTCCAAGGAGTAGTGGATGGAAAAGGACTATTCTGGAGTGTGAACGTAGGAAAGCCTGGGAGCTTGCACGATGCTCGGGTTCTACGACTGTCCACATTTTGGGATTGGATTGGCCAGGGAGGCCTGTATCCTGTTTGCACTAAGAACATTGGGGGGGGTGAATGTTGGCTATTATGTGCTCGGGGACTCTGCCTACCCTTTACAAAATTGGCTCCTGAAACCATTTCCTGACAATGGCCGCCTGACACTAGAACAACAAACCTACAACAAGAAAACATCCAGGGCACGGGTTGTAGTTGAAAATGCATTCGGAAGACTTAAGGGTAGGTGGCGTTGTCTTATGAAGAGGAATGACAGTGACATTGCACTTGTCAAATCCATGGTGCTTACTTGCTGTGCTCTTCACAATCTTTGTGAAAGACATGGAGAAGACTTCCACCAGGATTGGAATACGTCTGCAGAAGAGCCAGGACGGGTAATTACACAGGATAGCGAAGAAGAGTGCAGTGAAATACGTCAGGCTCTCATGCGGCACCTCAACATTTAATTTCTTACCCTGGTTTTATTAACGTTTTATTACGGTTTTAAGAAAGTTTTAAGAAAGTTTTACATTTAATCAGACACACACAAAAAGTCTCTCCTGTTTTTTATTCTAATAAAAAAGTGATCTTTCAAAATATACTCACAAGTACAGAGTAAAAAAATATATTTACAAATAATTTTTTTTTTACAAAAAGCAAAAATAAATGTACCGTATATACTCGAGTATAAGCCGACCCGAATATAAGCCGAGGCCCCTAATTTTATCCCAAAAAACTGGGAAAACTTATTGACTCGAGTATAAGACTAGGGTGGGAAATGCAGCAGCTACTGGTAAATTTCTAAATAAAATTAGATCCTAAAAAAAATATATTAATTGAATATTTATTTACAGTGTGTGTGTATGTGTGTGTGTATGAGTGCAGCATGTGTGTATGAGTGCAGCGTGTGTGTATGAGTGCAGTGTGTGTGTGCATGAATGCAGTGTGTGTGTGCATGAATGCAGTGTGTGTGTGTATGAATGCAGTGTGTGAATGCAGTGTGTGCAGGGTCGGTGCAAGGATATTTGCCGCCGTAGGCAAAAAAATTTTTGCCGCCCCCTCCCCCCCCCCCATATGTCCTGACTTCCCCTCCTCCTCCCTCAGTGGTCCTTACCTCCCCACCCCCGTGTTCCTTCACCCCCCCCCCCCAGTGGTCCTGACTCACCCCTCCCCTAGTGGTCCTTACCCTTCCCTCCCCTAGTGGTCCTTACTTCCCCCTCCCCTCCCATAGTGGTCCTTATCCCACCCCCTCCCTCTCATAGTGGTCCTTATCCCCCTTCTCCCTCCCATAGTGTTCCTTATCCCCCCCTCCCTCCCATAGTGGTCCTTATACCCCCCTCTCTCCCATAGTGGTCCTTAACCCACCCCATCCCTCCCATAGTGGTCCTTATACCCCCCTCCCCTCCCATAGTGGTCCTTATACCCCTTTTTTTGTTATTAATTTTTTTTATTATTTATTATTTTTTTATTATTATTTCTTATTTTATTTATTTATTTATTTTTTCGTCCCCCCTCCCTGCTTGATATATGGCAGGGAGGGGGGCTCTCCTTCCCTGGTGGTCCAGTGGCAGTTCAGTGGGGGGGAGAGGGGGGCTGGCAGAGCTGTAACTTACCTTTCCTGCAGCTCCTGTCAGCTCTCTCCTCCTCTGCGCCGTCCGGTCAGCTCTTCTGTCAGCTCCCACTGTAAGTCTCGCGAGAGCCGCGGCTCTCGCGAGATTTACACTGGAAGCTGACCGAGGTGCTGACCGGACGGCGCAGAGGAGGAGAGAGCTGACAGGAGCTGCAGGAAAGGTAAGTTACAGCTCTGCAGCCCCCCTCTCCCCCGGTCTGTATTATGGCAATGCAAATTGCCATAATACAGACTATGACTCGAGTATAAGCCGAGTTGGGGTTTTTCAGCCCAAAAAATGGGCTGAAAAACTCGGCTTATACTCGAGTATATACGGTAATTATCAAAAAAATAAAATAAAGAAGTGTACAGGTCCTGTGCTAGCTGAAAGGAACTACTGCCTGGGCGGTGACCTGGGATCACGACTGCCTCCCAGCACTTGAACAAGCTGCCCAAGGACACCAAGGAAGGCCTGGTTGAAGGTAGCCAACTGCTCCATCTGCTGCCGGGCGATTTCTGCCACCTGGCGCCTCACTTCCTGGGCATCCTGACGCAGTGCCTGAAAGCGCCGCTCAGAAAGGTTCTCCATCCTTTCATGCTGCCTTTCCTCTGCATATCCTCCATGACTGTGCGCAAATCCAGCTGAAACCATATCCTATCACCTGGAATATACAAAAGTGTTTTGTTTTTTTTAGCAATTGGTACAAAAAACAGGTGGATATCTATTATTTAACATAATGTAAATAAGGAAAAGATGTAACACATAAGAACAGCATAAGCACAAAGTATACAATATACTTAAGATAAGCTCAAAATACAATGAAATTTAAATAGCAGTATATACAGACAATGTACAATTATGATTATGGATTTAATTATGCAAACAAACTACATATAGAAGCATTTTGAGTGAGTTCACAGTTTGCTGTAAATTAAAAGTTAGGAAAATGCACAATTACAATGTTCACTCTGAACATCATGTCTTACCAGTTTGCCGGGGTGCATTGGGCATACTCTGTGGTTGGGTCTGTGGTTGGGTCGGTGTTGACGTCATTGTACTGGTGCTTCTGAACGACGTTGATGGACCATCGCCAGAAACATATGAGAAGCTTGAGGTATCATTGGAGAGTCCTTCAACTGTATCTGAAAATGCACAAATCAATAGTTCAGTACACTGTACAAATAAAATGTGTTTTTTGGTGCAAATAGTTAATGGTTTTGTGCAGTGAATCTATAAATGGTTAGCAGAGCGAAAGCCAATGCAAATTAAGAAAAAAAAAATCTTACCAACGGGTTCTATCATGGATTCGAGAAGTGTAGATGCAGAGTCCAGACCGCCCTCCCTGCCTTGGTTTGCCGGCCTATGACCGTAAATGGCATCCATGGCGTCGTACCACTTCCAAGTACTTCGACTGTTTCCACTACGGCTGTTGGCATCCTTAATTTTTTTATATTGGCCTTTCAGCTTTTTAAGCTTTGCCCTACACTGACCCGATGGCCGTTCAAATCCCTCAGCTGCCATCCGCTGAGAAATATCTTTATACACCTTTTCATTTCTCACTGATCCATCAAGTTCACTCTGAATAACGCTATCGCCAATTATAGTTATGAAAGTGGATAGTTCCTGAGCCGACCAGACCTTGCTGTTGTTTGCAGGCATCCTTCTCCTATTATCTGGACTAAACGGCGACGTGGTGTTTGTTTCGCGCTTGACTTTGACGTGAGCATTTACGTTTTTCTGTCCGCCAATCAGTGGAATGTATTGTGTGACGCCAGTAGCTCCGCCCTAACCGTACCGTACCATTTCCTATGGCCCTACATCTGAAGGGGGACCATGAATGGTGCGGTTTGGTTCGGTTGTATGGGCCACTTTCATAATGGAAACACTCAAAATAGCGTACCATACCGAACCGACCCGAACCGATCCGCTCAGTGGAAACGAGGCATGATTTAGGCAGCCGCCTAAGACCTCGCACTGGCTGGGGCCTAAATTGCCTTGGGGCAGACTCTGTTGGGTCCTCGGCGGCTTGTTCTGGATGCCGCCAGGTGCGAGGCCCCTCCAGTCTGCCGGGAGGAAAGCACCAATGGCAGACACCAGTCTACAGCTCTGCAGTGTGCAGAGCTGCAGACCATGTGTCTCTCGAGATCTGGCCAATCAGAGCGTTGCTGGGGGTTACCACGCAATGCTCTGACTGGATCTCGTGAGATACATGGTCTGCAGAGCTGCAGACCAGATTTATGGCCACCGGACCACCAGGGAGCCCTCCAGACCATCAGGGAACTAAAAAAAAAGGTATTTAATCCCTTACACCATCACCGTTCCCCTGCCTTACACACACCATCATCACCACCCCTCCCTCACACCATCACCATCCTCCCTAACACCATCATCCCCCTTCCTCACACCATCACCCCCCTCCCTAACACCATCACCCCCTCCCTAACACCATCACCCTCCTCCCTAACACCATCACCCTCCTCCCTAACACCATCACCCTCCTCCCTCACACCACCTCCCTCCTCCCTCACTCCATCCATGCCAACCTCCCCCTTACTCAAAATCCCCCCCTGCAACCTCCCCCTTACTCAATATCTCCCCCCATTGCCAACCTCCCCCCTTACTCAATATCTCCCCCCTTCCTGAAACCTCCTTACCTATGCAATCCTCATCCCATGGAGCACTCACAGAGCCGGCGGTCCAGTAAAAGGCTCTCCTCACTTGCCTTTCTCCCTGCTGTTTTGCCTGTTATGGCAGAGGAGGGGGACGCCCGTGCGCTGTAAATCTGTCATGCTGAGCGCCAGGTAGCGATCCCCCCATGTACTGTGCGTGCAGTTCCTTGATGGAGCCGAACGCTGCCTGGGGGCGCAGTCTGAGTTGGGGTGCAAAACCCACTACTCACACTGACAATTTTTGCACCCTACCCCCCGCCCCCCTTGGCTTACACTGTTGGCGGGCACCAGTCTTGCCAACCCCTCAGGATGCCCCTGATCATCACTCCCACCCAACACCATCACCCTCCTCCCTCACCCCCCTCACACCATCCGCCTCCTCCCTCACCCCATCACCCCCCCATACACTATCCCCCCCACACAATCACCCTCCTCCCTCACCTCCCTCTCTCACTCCATCACCCCCTCCCTCACACCATCACCCCTGTCTCTCACCATCACCTCCCTTCCCTCACACCATCAACCCCCTCTCCTCACACTATCACCCCCTCACAGTATCACCACCTCACAGTATTACCGCCTCTCACACAGTGTCACCACCCTCACACACACTGTCACCCCCTCCCACACACAGTCACCATCCTTCATACACAAGGTCACCCCCTCACACACACACACACACACTGTCATGCCCCCATGCACTGTCACCCACCACAATGTAGTGTCACCATACTCTCCTCACACTGCCAGCCCCTTCACGCATCCACACTCACATTAACCACTCCTAATCCAGTTAATCCCACCCCTTCCAAACTCACCTGACTCTCTCTGCCACACTCACCATGTCACCAGGGCCGGCGCCACCTGTAAGGCGACGTAGGCAGCCGCCTAGGGCGCAACTTATCAGGGGGCACCGGATCCCTGTCCACGGTGCGCCTCCTCATGCTGCGCCGCCTGAGCGCTTTAACAAGCCCCAGGCGGCGCAGCAATGCTGCATGGAGGGCGGCCGGGTTTCAGTGACCGGCAGGAGGGAAGCGCAGAGCGCTCCCTCCTGCCGGTCTCTCCATGTAGCGTGGCCGGGCGGCGCGGAACCAGGGAGCACTTCCTGTCAGTCCGCCGGCGGCCGGGTACAGGAAACAGAGGTTCCTGTCCCGGGTTCCGCGCCGCCCGGCCACGCTATATGGGGAGGGTAAGGACCACTATGGGAGGGGGGGTGGGAGGGTAAAGACCACTATGGGAGGGGGGGTGGGAGGGTAAGGACCACTATGGGAGGGGGGGTGGGGTGAATAACGGACCACTATGGGAGGGGGGGTGGGAGGGTAAGGACCACTATGGGAGGGGGGGTGGGGGGAATAACGGACCACTATGGGAGGGGGGGTGGGGGGGGAATAACGGACCACTGTGGGGGGGGGAATAACGGACCACTATGGGAGGGGGGGTGGGGGGGGAATAACGGACCACTATGGGAGGGGTGTGGGGAATAACGGACCACTATGGGAGGGGGGGAATAACGGACCACTATGGGAGGGGGGGAATAACGGACCACTATGGGAGGGGGGAATAACGGACCACTGGGGGAGGGGGGGGGGAATAACGGACCACTGGGGGGGTGGGGGGAATAACGGACCACTGGGGGTGGGTAAGGACCGGGGGGGGGGTGGATAAGGACCATGAGGGGGGGAAAGGACCACTAGGGGAGGGGAGGGAGGTAAGGACCACTGGGGGTGGGTAAGGACCAGGGGGGGGGGCTAAGGACCAGGAGGGTAAGGACCACTGTGGGGGGGGGGTAAGGACCATGAGGGGGAAAGGACCACTAGGGGAGGGAGGATAAGGACCACTAGGGGAGGGAGGGAGAGGGGGGATAAGGACCACTGGGGGTGGGTAAGGACCAGGGGGGGGGTAAGGACCACTAGGGGAGGGGAGGGAGGATAATGACCACTAGGGGAGGGAGGGAGAGGGTGGGATAAGGACCACTGGGGGTGGGTAAGGACCACTGGGGGGGGGGTAAGGATCATGAGGGGGGGTAAGGACCACTAGGGGAGGGGAGGGAGGATAAGGACCACTAGGGGAGGGAGGGAGAGGGGGGTAAGAACCAATAGGGGAGGGAGGGGGTGGATAAGGACCACTGGGGTGGGTAAGGACCACTGGGGGGGTAAGGACCATGAGGGGGCAGTAAGCACCACTAGCGGAGGGGAGGGAGGATAAGGACCACTAGGGGAGGGAGGGAGAGGGGGGGATAAGGACCACTAGGGGAGGGAGGGGGGCGGATAAGGACCCCTGGGGGTGGGTAAGGACCAGGGGGGTAAGAACCACGGGGGGTGGGGTAAGTACCACTAGGGGAGGGGAGAGTAAGGACCACTAGAGGAGGGGGAGGAAGGACCACTAGGGGAGGGGAGGGAAGGTAAGGACTACTACGGGAGGGGAGGAGGGAGGAAGGACCACTAGGGGAGGGGAGGGTAAGGACCACTAGGGGAGGGGTGAGTCAGGACCACTGGGGGAGGGGGGTGAAGGAACACAGGGGGAACGGGGGTGGGAAGGTAAGGACCACTGAGGGAGGAGGAGAGGGAGGACCACTAAGGGGGGGAAGGACCACCTAAGGGGGGTAAGGAAGGAGGACTACTAAGGAGAGGGAAGGAGGGTAAGGACCACTAAGGGGGGGGGGGAGATTACCACTAAGGGGGTGGTGGGAGTAGGGGAAGGTCTACTAAGGGGTTTGAGAGAGGGAGGACCACTAAGGGGTTTGGGAGAGGGAGGACCACTAAGGGGGGGAGAGGGGAGTGAGAAGACCACCAAGGGGGGACTGCAGAGGGACAGGGTGCAAGGGGAGAGCACTAAGTGACACACACACACACAGAAACATACAATGCATTCCTACTCACACACAATACATCCCTTACGTTCTCTTACATAATTAATGCTCCCCTTACAGACACACACTGCATTCAATTACATACACAGAAACAAACCTTGCACCCCTTACACACACACACACACACACACACAGAAACATACAATGCATTCCTTACACGCAAACACACACTACATCCCATATAAACACACTACATCCCTTACACAAATTGCACACATAAAAAATCCCCAACTCATGGATGGGCCATGTAGGGGGATTTATGGGTGGGCATTGTAGGCGTATGCCCCCTGGGGGCCCAGACCTTGAGCTGTGTAAGGGGCCCTAAAAAATGGAGCTGCTTCCTGTTCGTTAATTGTTATGAGCACTGTTAAAAACAGTCTCCAGAGAGCCTCTTCTACACCAGACCTGTGGAGCCAGACTGAGCCCATCATCAGCCTCTTGTCCTCATCTGGTGGTAAGTAGGCAATCCAATATATTATTAGTGGCACTAATCTCTAATTTACCTCACATTAAATGGATACTATAGTCACCAGAAGCACTACAGCATAATGTAGTGGTTCTGGTGTCTATAGCCTGTGTCTGTAGGCATTTTAATGTAAACACACTGTCTTTTCAGATAAAAGACACTTTGTGAAGACTGGCGTTGGCCCATATGGCAGAGCATATGGGCGGGGCATTGTGATGTCACATGGTGGGCAGGACATATGGGGGGGGGGGCGGCAAAATTGTTTTTGCCTAGGGCGGCAAAAATCCTTGCACCGGCCCTGCATGTCACATTAACCCTTCTTAATCCTGTCACACTCCCTCCTCCAGCCATGCCACATTTACCCTTCACCCCAACCCTGACACACTTTGCCCTGACACACTTAGCCCTGACACACTAGTCTCCACTCATCCTGTCACACTCCCTCCTCAAACCATGTCAACCATGGGGAAAATATCTATGGCACTTTTTTTATTTTTATATCTGTAACTTTATTATTTGGTAAACGATTTTTTAAAAAGATTTTTGGCTCAAACAATAACACCTTCACATCAGTACTTATTTATACACGAATGCCAGGCTATACAACCATACCCCACAATTGTGTATAAACGAGTAACATAATTGCAAATTACATTTATTTATTAAAAATGTATTTTGTTTGCAAATTATGCTACAACTACAGCCAGAGAGTTGACAATGCAGGGGCACAGGAAGCCGCGACACTGCAAGATTTTAAACAATGAGTGCAGAGACTAACTCCTTGTATCCAGCGCTGCAAGCACAATTTCAATATAGCGACTGCTCCTTACACACATATGAAACCCTATTTTTTTCACTTTGGGTGTTAGTGGGGCCTTGTGTTTGAGTTTCGCCTAAGGCCTTATAAAGTCTAGAGCCACCCCTGATAACGTGTGTATATTGGGGTGGAGACACAAGTTTTTGCCAGTTCTGTAATCTGTTAATTTTTTAACACTTCTTTTTATTAAAAATCAATGTTGCCTTGGGATTTAGTTGTGGTCAGTGACCCTTCCATATGTTTGGAATGAGCAGATATTTATGAAGCAAATCTAAGCTAATTGCATTTTTTTCCAAGTGCTGTAGGCAGGAAAAAAGCCTAAACATACAGTGAGGGGGAAAAAGTATTTGATCCCCTGCTGATTTTGATCATTCTATAATTTTAATTGTAGGTGTATTTAACAGAATAACAACAACAACAAAATCCAGAAAAATGCATGTCAATGAGTAAAATAAGTATTTGATCCCCTATTAGAAAGATTTCTGGCTCCCATGTGTATTTTATACAGGTAACGAGCTGAGATTAGGAGCACTCTCTCAAAGGGAATGCTCCTAATCTCAGCTCATTACCTGTATAAAAGACACCTGTCCATAGAAGCAATCAGATTCCAAACTCTCCACTATGGCCAAGACCAAAGAGCTGTCCAAGAATGTCAGGGACAAGATTGTAGACCTACACAATGCTGGAATGGGCTACAAGACCATCGCCAAACAGCTTGGTGAGAAGGTGACAATAGTTGGTGCAATTTTTCGCAAATGGAAGAAACAAAAAATAACTGTCAGTTTCCCTCGGTCTGGTGCTCCATGCAAGATCTCACCTCGTGGAGTTTCAATGATCATGAGAACGGTGAGGAATCAGCTGGGACCACAGTCACCAAGAAAAAAAATTGATAACGCACTACGCTGTGAAGGACTGAAATCCTGCAGCACCCACACGTTCCCACTGCTCAGGAAAGCACTGTACAGGTCCATCTGAAGTTTGCCAATGAACATCTGAATGATGCAGAGGAGAACTGGGATCAACTCGCCGTGTTTGGAGGAGGAGAAATGCTGCATATGACCCCAAGAACACCATGGCCACCGTCAAACATGGAGATGGAAACATTATGATTTGGGGGTGTTTTTCTGCTAAGGGGACAGGACAACTGCACCGCATCAAAGGATCGATGGACGGGGACATGTACCATCAAATCTTTGGTGAGAACATCCTTCCCTCAGCCAGGGCATTAAAAAATGGGTCGTGGATGGGTATTCCAGCATACCAATGACCCAAAACACACATCCAAGGCAACAAAGGAGTGGCTCAAGAAGAAGCATATTAAGGTCCTGGAGTGGCCTAACCAGTCTCCAGACTTTAATCCAATAGAAAATCTGTGGAGGGAGCTGAACGTTCGTGTTGCCAAACGTCAGCCTCGAAACCTTAATGACTTGAAAAGGATCTGCAAAGAGGAGTGGGACAAAACCTAGTGGCCAACTACAAGAAACGTCTGACCTCTGTGATTGCCAACAAGGGTTTTGCCATCAAGTACTAAGTTGAAGGGGTCAAATACTTATTTCACTCATTGACATGCAAATTAATTTATAACTTTTTTGACATGCACTTTTCTGGATTTTTCTCACAGTTAAAATACACCTACCATTAAAATTATAGACTGATCATTTCTTTGTCAGTGGGCAAACTTAAAAAATCAGCAGGGGATCAAATACTTTTTTCCCACACTGTACAGGTTAATTCAAGTTAGGTATTGCATTGTATTATTATTATTATTATTATTATTATTATTATTATTGGCATTAACTTAGTACCAGCATTTTCTACAGCTTCTTACAATATGAGTTTGGGGCTATAACAAAAAATGTGATATGAAAAAAGAGGTAAGTGAGGGCCCAGCTTGAACAATCTTGCAAAGCTCCACTTGTACTTAATAGGTTGTTAACTAACGATAATCTCGTGTCTTGTGCCAACTGATCTGTAAAAGCAATGCAGAACGGTATGCAATGCAACTTAAGTGTATAATTGAGTGACATATGTTGAGAATGCCTCATTGTCACCGCTTTGCAGTAAATTATACCACAATCATGTGTGCATAGTGCCATCTAGTGGCCAGTAGCAGTATAGATTAATATAAGCACTTGTTGCTGCAGTGGGTACTTTCATTGAAAAGAGTTGCAATTGAACACAATGACAAGAAAAAAAAAAAAAAAAACCTGCATATGACAACAATGTATTCTATTTGGTTTTTCCTAGTCCAAGAAAGAAAGCAGTTTCTGAACATCATTGTAGATATGCCAAAATCATTGTCACAACTACCCTTACGTCAAGAGTATTAGCCAGGACCTACAAGAAATGACAGGGAGACTGGAATAACAAAATGTATTATTGGTCCTCTACTACCTTAACAAACACACTTCTAGGAGGCGAAAATAAAGGAAAGGGAGTTACTTGCACAATCTCCCAAATACCTATGCACGTTTAAATTACAGAGGTTTTTAGTGTCACTATAATGGCTGTTAAAGTGTAAGCTCACCTATCACATCAAGGCAAATCTCGTAGGCAAGTCCTATAAAAAATAATTTTGATGTTTTCAGATAAAGTAAAAAGAGATATCAACCAATGGCAGCCACAATAATTCATAGAAGAATATTCTACTTAAGTTGGACACCTATGAATAAGAATAGTATATTTTAAAGGGACACTAGAAGCCCCACTAGAAGCCCACTAACCACTCTAGCTTATTGGAAAGATGTCATTCTTCAGAGGTTGTCCTTGTAAACATCCCTGTTTGTGCTCACAGCACAGCTACTGCAAGTGACTCTCAAGGCTGCATAAAATCGTAGTCACAGACTTTGTCTTTGCATGCTATATAAATGATTAAGGTGAGGCCATTGGGATCTGGTGAAGTTTAAAGATGTTAGAGCACTGCCCCACACATTTGTTGGGCTCTAAACACTTAACCCTATTAATAACCCCTGACCCCTTTTATTCAAGGACAGTATACAGGCCTGTCTTTTAGGAAGTCAAGAATAAGGCATCCCCATTCAAAACCAAAGATTTCAGAAATCCTGTTAGAGCAAATTAAGCAGGTTTGAGATGTTTATACAATAAAACTGGTAATGGGAGGTGTGGAAACTGCAGATATAATCATGACAGATACATGTTTTTTTTTCCAATACACATTTATCACAAGTCCAGTGGCATACACACGATCCATGGGGCCTCGATGCGAAAATTGATCTGCGATCCCTGCGACCTCGGTATGCACGCCACTGCATGCAGATACATACACTTAAAGGACCACTACAGACACTCAGATCACATCAGCTCAATTAAGTGGTCTGGGTACCAGGTACCTCTAGTTTTAACCCTGCAGCTGAAAACATAGCAGTTTCAGAGAAACTGCTATGTTTCACTGAGGGTTAATCCAGCCTCTAGTAGTTGTCTCACTGACAGCCGCTAGAGGCGCTTCCGCGATTCTCACTGTGAAAATCACAGTGAGAAGACGCTGGACGTCCATAGGAAAGCATTGATTAATGCTTTCCTATGGGCGGTTTGAATGCTCGCACAGCTCTTGCTGCGCATGCACATTCGGAGCTGAGAGGCAGATCAGGGCGGAGAGATCCCCAGCGCCAAGGGCAAGTGCAGAAGGGGTTTTAACCACACACACACTCTCACGAACAGATGCATACACACACACACATTTGCTGACAAACACACACTCACTAACAGACACCAAACAGACTCACTAACAGACACACACAAACTAACATGCTCAGTAACAGACACACACAGTAACACACAAACACTGACTCTCACTAGCAGACACACACTCAATAACAGACAAACACACAACTAACACACTCAGTAACAGACAGACAGACACACACACACAGTAAAATACACATACTGACACACAAAAATTCACACACACACTAACACACAAATACACACACACTTAAATATATTTTTTAAATTGAATCCCCCAGCCTCCCTACCTTTGGGAGTGCTGAGGGGATTCCGTGGGGTCCAGTGGTGCTGCTGGGCGGTCGGTCACTGCGGGCGCGCGAGGGAGCATTCTCCCCTGAGCGCTCTCTGCCCAACTCTCTCGCTCACTGCTTACTGATACCGGAGCCGGAATGACATCATATTCCGGCACCGGCATCAATGCGGTCGGTGCAAGGGAGCTGGGCAGAGAGCGCTCAGGGGAGAATGCTCCCTCGCGCGCCTGCCATGCAACGCCACTGCCAGCCTCACGGGGCCCTGAGGTGGCCAGCTCCTGGGCCCCCCAGGAGAAGAGGCTGGCAAACTGGCGTACATACCCGGTCGCAGGGCGGCCGGGCCCCCTGGTGGACCGGGCCCGGTCGCAGCTGCGACCCCTGCTACCGCAGTATGTACGCCAGTGCACAAGTCCTTACAACAAAAATGTGGAGAATTGACATGCTAAAAGACACATGACTGACATAAAATAACACATTGTTACCTATCTAGCAAATGTGATATGGTTTTTATTGGAACATTTTGGGGCTGATTTGGATGCTACCCTATATTCCCTTAAGGATGGAAGCAATTCTCCAAGTTCTGAACTAAAACAAATACTAAAATTTGAGCTATACATTGATCAGCCTTAATGTGCTTCTTCTTGAGCTGATACCGGAGAAACTGACGGAAGCCAAGCACAGAGAGATGGACACAGGTTTCTTCAGGAAGGAAGAGATTCTTTATTCGGTTCACCGATCGGGACTCAGAGGGACTAATGTCACCAAAATACAGAAATACAAGTTCTGAGCCCCGGACAATAGTGCAGGCTCCTTATATAGGCATTTAACTCCTCCCATATTAAGCTCCACCCGCACATTCTCTTGACCAATCAATACAAATAAGAATTAACTTCCTGCTTGACCACATGGCTTGTCCAGCACAATGGAGGAGGGGAATACTACATCCTGTATTCTTGCACATGCTCCGCACACTACTGATCGTATCTTGCCACGTGCAACTAACTGATCGATACGTCAGCATATGCACGTACACATGCCACGTGGTAATCTCGGCCTACTGAATTTATTTTTACCGAGATTCCACCACATTCCCCCCTTTGATGCCTCTTGATATTTCACAATTACTTGAGGCATCACTTAACCTTGGTTTGCATACACCGCAAGTTACCATGAACCAGACCAGACTTGTCTATGATGTGAATCTTTCAACACTCCTGCATTGGTTCTCCCTGATCTAGAGCCTTATATTTATAAATTGCCATTATCTGTGCAGCAGCCTTCCTCTCTGCTATATTTTCTATCAGGCTTTGCACAGACCTAACTACTAAGGGGATAAGACATGGCAGGAGTAGACACAACATTAAAATCAGTAGGACTCTACCTACCAATGCCTTAAGCCCTCCAAACTGCTCATACCAGCTACCAAACCAACTACTTGGATTATACCCTTTGCATACCTGAGTAGGCACATGCGCTAGTTTAACCATATGGCTAGTAAGCTCAGCTATTGCTTGCCCTTCATCATCTATTTGAAGACAGCAATTGCTCAGGTTAAACTTCCCACATACACCTCCCTCTACTGCCAATAGGTAATCCAAGGCTAATCTATTTTGGTATACTGCTGTCCTCATCTTAGTATTATGTTTCGCTAGAAGATTGAGCGCTTGTGAGGTCTCGTTAGTGATAATCTCAACCACCGCCTGTAACCTTATAATGCGGTTGAGCATATAAATTGGGGTTCTATATCCAAAGGTACCATCCTCTGCCCACGTGGCTGGCCCATAATAATCTATAATACGCTGGGGAGGCCATTCATTATCTTCCCAGGCGCCTATCTCTATGGGTCCCCTTTTCTTCCTATGATTCACATCATACACTTTAACACCCAAAGTCTCACCTGTTTCAATAGGTAACAAGAAGAAGGATGGTTTGAGCATACCCAACACACATGCCCCTTCCCAGTCCTGTGGCAACTCCGAATAGGCTTTCTTACCACAGATCCAGTACAAATTTGCTGGGGCTCTCCAACTAGATGTGATGGATAAATCAAACCATACGTCCTTTAAATTGGCATATCTTGCAAACGGGTTAGATGGTTCTGAGACATTTGAAGCCGACCACCAAGTTGTATTCTTTGTATTATCATCATAAGCTTTTTGCCCTAGACAAGTTAACTCTCCTACAGAAGTATTATACATCATTCCTTTCCTTGCTATGCAAACATAACCTATGATGGAGGTCTTTAATCTCCACTCAGATTTACCTCTAACACTCATCTGATAATCGGCTTGCGAAGATATGAATTGTTCAACTGCCTCAGAACCGGACATTACCTCCTTTGCTTCCCAAGGCCATTGGTCTCCCATGTTAGTACCTCCACACACATAGCAGTTGGTAACATTAAGACTACCGGCAATACTTTCAGCTAAATCAATGAACAGGTTTTTAGCGTTATGGGGGATCTTATTATCTATACTCATTTCTTCATAGAAGGAATGGTATACCTGGTGAGTCTGGGAGGTTACCGTATCAGTCTCTATCCCTATAAATAATATTGTCCCAGGGTCTAAACCCGTCCCGTATATTTGAAACCCAAATAAATTACCATATTTATCTAAGAACTTGTCGGGGTTATTTATAAGAATATGGACCGGATTGCATTCCATAGACTTACAGTATGGATTGGTAGGCAACTTAGTCACAATCATGTCCTTGTCTGCTGTCTGTCCCCAAGTTGCCCACCCCACACAAGACCAATATGGGCAAAAGTTATATTCTCTATTTGGGCATCTAGGACTCACATACTTATTTTTACTGCTGGGACAAATATATTTATCGTTAGACCCATACGTTCTCTCCCATCTAAGATCCCCACACACATTCCACGGCTTTCTACCACTTGATATCGCCTTACACGCATCAAATAGCAGAACACCCGAAGAATGTACGGATTCTAACACTGTTTTATTAATTAGGGTCCCCTGAGGATCTCCATTCCTGAGAGTCAACCAAATTGTACGGGGTTGATACTCTGGACTGAAGCACTTAGGTTCTCCTACTCCTAAATGGCACACACTATATTCTATATTTAAGTATCTACATCTTGATACATCTCCTTTACACTCGTATTGCGAATGCCAAATTAGGGTCTGGGAAATATGGTTACCTGTTCTTGTAGTCTTAATGCACACCTCACAGCTAGGAGTGTCGGTACCTCTACCTTCCTGAATATAAAAATACATATATAAAAACATTATCAGAAACACATCTTTCGTCGGCATCCTCAGTCTTCGTCCGTGCGATGGCACCTCAGCTTCCAGGATGTAAGGGCTGCAGGGAATGGAGTTCTGCTCGTCTTCACAGGGGTCTCTTCGAGACTTTTCCTGACTTTTAAACTACACGTCGGTGAGCGGACAGGCTTTATTATGGCCTTCTCACTCACTTACCAATCTCTGAAACAATAAAATTTGTAATCCACAAGGTTCCTCGTCACTCCGACTGAGTCGTGCGCTTTAACCGGATCTTGCAGGGATTCTCTGGATCTGCTGTAGCTTGCCAAGAATCGACCGCTGCTGGTTTAACCCTGGAGTGATGTATCCACGGAGTCACTTCGGCCACCTTTATCGCTGTAGGGGTAGACAAAAGAACAACATAAGGACCTCTCCACTTGGGCCCTAACGGTACATTATTCCACTCTTTAATCCACACGTGGTCTCCTGGGTGGTAACTATGAACAGGGGGATAAATATTCACAGGTAATCTATCTTGTACCCATTTCTGTACCTCCTCCATAGTCTTACCCAACTCTACAACCTGCTGCCGGGTAATTCCTTCTCCCAACTGACTCAAATCCCCCCTTAAGTTACCAAGTACGGGAGGTGGTCGCCCATACATGATTTCAAAAGGAGAGAGGCCCATCCTTCTGGTAGGTGTACTGCGGATTCGCAATAGAGCTATGGGCAAAAGAACGTTCCACTTAAGTTGGGTTTCCTGACACATTTTAGCCAACTGGTTCTTAATAGTTCTATTCATTCTCTCTACTTTACCAGAACTTTGAGGTCTATATGCCGTATGAAGCCTCCACTTTATACCGAGCATATGAGTCAGTTGTTGTAGGCACTGATGAACAAAAGCTGGACCATTGTCCGATCCTATAGAGCAGGGTAGTCCATATCGGGGTATTATTTCTCGTAACAGGAATCCCACAACTTCTCCTGCTTTCTCTGTACGAGTAGGACATGCTTCTACCCAGCCTGAATAGGTGCACACAACTACTAGTAGGTAGCGATGTCTACCAGATTTAGGCATTACTGTATAGTCAATCTGTAGATCGGACATGGGGAGTCCCCCCATAAACTGAACTCCTGGTGGCTTTACTGGTCCTTGCCTTGCATTATTTTTAGCACACGTTACACATCTTTGTACAATGGCTTGAGTCAAGTTGGACAATCTTGGTATGTAGAAATGTTTTCTGAGAGATTCTTCTGTACTGTCTCTCCCAGAATGTGTCCCGTTGTGATAGTTTTGGACAATTTCTACCGTTAGTGATGCTGGAATAACTATTCTTCCATCTTCTAACTGATACCATTTGTTCTCCAAATACTTTCCAGGTTCAGTCTTTAACCACTCCTCTTCTTGAGCTGTATAAACTGGAGTCCATTGAGACAGTGTAGTTGGTATAAGAGCAGCTATATGCTCCACATATTCCTGTCTTTCTGATTCAGCGGCACGCTTAGCTGCATTATCTGCCATCCGATTTCCTTTGGTTACATCACATCTCCTCTCAGGTGCGCTCGACAATGTATGATACCGACTTCTTTCGGTTCCCATACTGCTTCCAATAGTTGTAGGATTTCAGCTGCGTGCTTGATTTCTTTGCCTTCTGAATTCAATAGTCCTCTTTCTTTATACAAAGCTCCGTGGGCATGAGTGGTTAAAAACGCATATTTGGAGTCCGTGTAGATGTTCACTCTTAAACCTTCAGCCAATTGTAACGCTCGTGTCAGTGCTATCAATTCTGCCTTTTGTGCTGATGTTCCTTTTGCCAGTGGCCGAGCCTCTATCACCTTGTCTATTGTTGTTACTGCATATCCTGCATAGCGGATCCCTTCTTTCACATAACTACTGCCGTCGGTGTAATATTGAACATCGGGGTTCTGGATGGGAAAATCACGAAGATCTGGTCTACTTGAAAATACTTCATCCATCACTTCCAAACAATCATGTTGACTTTCAGTAGGTTGTGGCAAGAGGGTAGCTGGATTTAAGGTATTTACAGTCTCTAAATGCACTCTTGGGTTTTCACACAACATTGCTTGATACTTGGTCATACGGCTGTTACTAAACCAATGATTTCCTTTGTAATCCAACAACGTCTGTACTGCATGTGGAACTCGTACATAAAGTTCTTGGCCCAGAGTGAGTTTATCGGCTTCAGCTACCAGCAGGGCGGCTGCAACTACGGCTCTTAGACAAGGTGGAAGTCCGCTGGCCACTGCATCCAGTTGCTTAGACATATAGGCAGGGCCGCCATCAGGGGGTGACAACCATAACTGTTGTCACGGGCCCGGCGGCCCTGGGGGGCCCGGCCGCCCGGGCCCCATGTGTAGCGGCGGAATTGCCGCCGGTGCAGTTGCACCGGTGCCCGCACGCTGATGGGGCCCATCGGGTGGCCCATGCACTTAGGGCCACCCGATGGACCCCATATCTTCAGGGGCCCGGTCAGCGCTGTGGCCGTGGTATAGCGCGACCGGGCCCCTTTAAAAAAAAAAAAAAAGCAGCCGCAGCAAGTGCTGCTGGGAGGAAGTGGTCACTTCCTCCCAGCTCACTCCGCGCGGGAGGAGCGCGCGTGCGCGGCAGTGAGGGAGAGCCGGCCGACTACTCCCATCAGCCCCAGCCACCCTCCTGCAAAGACAAGGTAAGAGACAGGAGGGTGGCTGGAAAATGAGCTTTGTGTGTGTCTGTATGTATGTCTGTCTGTATGCATGCATTATGTCTATGTATGTCTGTATGTATTTATTAATTTTGCACGGGAAAAGGATCAGAGAAGTCTAGATATGAATACAGCAAAGTGCACGTTGGGTCTCTTACTAGGGAAAACTTGGCCATTGTTTCCAGTGTTTCATCAATTTCTAGAGGTATGAAATCAATGTTTAGTAATCAAATAGTAATTATTTTCCAAAGTACATATTCAGGGGGTGACTAGTTTTTGTGTATTTAAATACCATAATTTATTGCAAACTTATCCTGGTAAACATGGGAAGAGGGAGGGAGATTTTATAAATGTAATCATAACCGAGAAGTGGAGCAAAGTTTTAAAAGAGAGCAATCAATCGTTGAGGACATTTATTGTTACCACTATGATTGCTCTTCTTTTAGAACTTTGCCCAAACATCCTTTTATCAAAACATTTCTAAATTCTCTCCATGTGTCATTCTATGCGTGTCAAGGTATTTGTGTGCATCAAAAGAGATACGCAAAAAATGTAGATTGTCATAACTTGAATTATTTATTTATTTCTCTTTAAATAGAAAAACTGAATTTAGTGGAGCATAAAATTCATCTTCATGGATTTTCTTTTCTGTATTTGTATTTTCAGTATATACATGTATGCCATTAACATTGTGGGATGTCAAATTTGACATTTGGGTAGAAACTGATGCAGTGTCATCCACATATAGAAAGTGCCCTTACTCAGGCACTTCCTAAAAAGATTTCAGTTTGTGGTGGATGTGAATAGTTTTGGGGCATGCATTATGTTTGTCAAAACAAATGGACTTTCATTTTTCTCAGCATGATATTGGCTGTCTGTAATAGCATGCTATTTGATGTTACCTAAAGATCATATTCATTATGGGAGATTGATTATGGTCGTCTGAATTACATGAAAAACTATATGTAGACAACTGAGTAGAATTCAGGTACAAGCTGGGGAGATTTTGTTAAGCTTCCAGCACAAACATAAAGCTAAGCTGTTCTAAAGTTTGTTGATGTTGGAAAAAATGTTTTGATAGCACTTTGTCGGTAACACATCATCTACATATTGTACTAGGCAACCAGCTGGGACAAAACCACAAGGTACGTATACAACTTAGTATACATATTTATTTGATCTCACGAACACAAGGTGTAAATAGGGTTGTATTTAGAGATTCAAAATTTCCAGAAATTAGGAAGTCCCTTTTTTTTTCCGAAAAAAAATGACATTTTTAAAATATGCATAGTGTAGTAGTTTTACAAACTGAAAATAATTTTGTTACACTGGGAACATGAAATGCAGTGTATATCAAAGTATTATGCTTGAAATAAATGTACAGCATAATCAGTAAATAATAAACTAAATTTGCTTCTTTTTTTTTAAAACTTCATTTTTTTTGTTACAAACGGAACAAGGTCTGTAAATGTTAAGAACATTTCAACTATACATGAGAACAGGTAACTCATCCCTTTCCCTCAAAAGCTGCAAAAAAAACAAACAAAAATAAAACCATCAACATAAAAAAATTCTTCTCTAATCCTCCTCGAAAGCTTTCACTGGGTGAGTGATCACAAATACCCAATCAGATTTGCACGTTGGCACAAATTGCAGATAAACAGGTAAGTAACTGGCATTATTTGTGCCGGTAGGATGTGGCCACATGGCATTGTGGAGGTGGAAAGACCACCTCAATATTTAATCTTCATATTGAAGGTTTAACATTGGAGTTGTCCTTTAACTGGCATAAGAACTTTGGAGGAAAAAGCTACTTGCACTTTCATTGCCTTGGCCCTCATCGTTTAATTCCATAAAGTATTTCTTAATGTCTTTAGGACACTTCTGGCGTGCGAGGGTGTGTTTTGTCATCCTTGGAGCATTTGGGAAATAATATTTCTGGTCATAGTATTTGCAAATGACAGCATTGTTCTCAGCAGAAATTGCATTGTGGAAATGTTTACCAACACTGAATGTTGGTCTACCCATCTTACTGAGAGGAGGAAAAGAAAAGCCAGTTTACTGGCCAGACAGACTCAGACTATAGGTAAACATTACACAGTTAAGGGGGAGAACATTAATAGGAATCTTATAGATAAAGGTTATAAAGATAACATATTTTTTCAGAGTAATTTAACTTGTTACCTGTCAACTATAGACTGTAAGCTAGTTTGAGCAGGGTCCTCTCCAACCTATCGTTCCTGTAAGTTTTCCTGTAATTGTCCTATTTATGGTTAAATCCCCCCTCTCATAATATTGTAAAGCGCTACGGAATCTGTTTGCGCTATATAAATGGCGATAATAATAATGATAATAATAATAATGTATGTCTATGTATGTATGCATGTATGCCTGTCTGTCTGTCTATGTATGTCTGTATGCATGTATGCATGTATGTCTGTCTGTATGTCTGTCAATATGTATGATATTATGTATGTCATTATGAATGTATGTCTGTATGTATGCATGTATCAATGTATGTCATTATGTATGTCTGTCAGTATATATGTATATATGTCTGTCAGTATGTATGTCTCTGTCTGTATGTATGTATGCCAGTATCAATGTATGTCTGTATGTCTGTATATACGTCTGTATGTATGTATGTATATATGTCTGTATGTATGTATGCCAGTATCAATTTATGTCTGTCAGTATGTATCCGTGTCCTTTTGTATCAGTGTGTGTGTGTGTGTCTTTGGGCGGTATTTGGAGGCGGATCCTGTGGGCGGTATTTGGAGGTGGGCCCCAGGGGGCCCAGACCCTGAGCTGAGTTAGGGGCCCCAAAATTTCTGGTGGCGGCCCTGCATATAGGCAACAGGTCTTTGCCATGATCCCAAGTACTGTGTCAATACTCTCACAGCCATTCTTCTTTGCTCGTGTACATACAGGTAGAATGGTCGTGTGTGATCAGGTAGACCTAATGCTGGGGCACTCATCAAAGCCTTCTTCACATCTTCAAATGCCGTTTGCTGTTCTTGAGTCCATAGGAAGGGGTCGTGCTCTGTACCTTTGATAGCTGCATACAGAGGTTTTGCCAATATCGCGTAACTGGGAATCCATATCCTACAGAAGCCTGCTGCCCCCAAGAACTCTCGCACTTGTCTTCTATTCTTGGGTGTCGGTATTTGGCACACAGCTTCTTTTCTCTCTGGCCCCATAATTCTTTGACCTTCAGAGATATGGAATCCCAGATATTTGACAGTTGGAAGACACAACTGAGCCTTCTTTCTAGACACCTTGTATCCTGCGTTCCAGAGAATGTGTAGTAGATCGTGTGTTGCCTGCTGACATATTTCCTTTGTAACTGCTGCTATCAACAAGTCATCTACATATTGTAACAATACACACTCTCCTGGGATGGACTCGAAATCCAGTAGATCTTGACTTAGAGCTGAACCAAATAGGGTAGGTGAATTTTTAAACCCTTGGGGCAGTCTTGTCCAAGTCATTTGGCGTTTTGAGCCCGTTACAGCATTTTCCCATTGGAAAGCGAAGATACATTGGCTTTCTGCGGCAATTCGGAGGCAAAAGAAGGCATCTTTGAGGTCTAAGACTGTAAAATAGGTTGCCCCGCCCGGAATTAAAGTAAGCAGGTTATACGGATTGGGCACAACTGGATGTATACTAACAACCGCATCATTGACTGCTCTCAAGTCCTGCACAGGTCGATACTCATCTGTACCGGGCTTTTGAACAGGCAGCAATGGGGTGTTCCAGGGGGAAGTACAGAATTTTAGGATACCATACCGTATGAACTTATCCAGATAAGATTGAATGTTCTTCTTAGCCTTCTGCGGGATGTGATATTGTCGTAGGCTTACTGGATAAACCCCAAGTTTTAGTTCGATCTTAATAGGTGGAATATTGCGGGCCAGTCCTGGTGGGTTGTTCTCTGCCCAAACTCCTGGTATGTTGAATAAGGATTCATCACTCCTAGGGTTTTGGCTAGTCAACGCTGTATAAAGTCGCCACTCTTCTTCCTTTGGTATGGATAATGTCATAATACCTGAAGGTCCATTAAACTTTAAGGATGTTGTTCCGTTTGGTAGGAACGTAATCTGCGCTTGTAATTTGGAAAGCAAATCACGTCCCAACAATTGGACTGGACATTCAGGCATGTAAAGGAATTGATGTTTTACTACGTGGCCTCCCAATGTACAGAGTCGACTTTTAAGAACCGGTTTTGCAGCACTTCTTCCAGTTGCTCCTATTACGGTAATAGTTCTTCCAGATGGAGGAGCAACTAGGTTAGTCACCACCGAATGTTCAGCACCAGTGTCGATCATGAATGCACTCCTTTTTCCCCCTATTGATACATCGACCATAGGCTCCGCTCGACCAAGGGGGATGGAGCCCGGTCGGTATCAATAGTCCTCCATGACCGTGTCAGCCAATCCTACAAAGTCCCTACCTTCTCTATCGCGGGACCTTTGCGCTGCTGGATAGTACCTATCCTCTCTTACACTTCCTCTATTACCATTACTCCCTCCGGGACCTCCTCTACCTCTCGCTCTGCCTCTAAGGTTTCCATAACCTGCCCTGGGTGGATCTCTCTCGTACTGCTCTCTTTTCGGACACTCGCTTCTCCAATGCCCTTCTTCTCTGCAGTACGCGCACTGATTCCTACTCAGGGGCTCCCTATTCCACCTACTATCGCCTCTATCTGGGCCCCGTCTATCTACGCCTGCGATCGCTACCGCTAGCATATCAGCCTTTTTACGCATCTTGCGCTCTTCCTCTTTCTTACTTTCTGATTCCCTATTCATGTACACCTTATTTGCTACCTCCATTAGTTGGGTGATGGACATTCCTGCAAACCCTTCTAACTTCTGTAGCTTGCGCTTAATATCTCCGTAAGCTTGGCTGACAAAGGCAGAGTTTACCATTCGGGAATTATCAGCGTCTTCCGGATTAAAGGGGGTATACAAGCGGTATGCCTCCAATAATCGGTCATAAAAGACACTGGGCGCTTCATCACTTTTCTGAATCACCTCAACTGTCTTCGACATGTTTATAGCTTTCTTCCCTCCGGCCTTCATGCCAGCAATTATAGCATCTCTATAGGCTTTTAGGTGACGCATGTCTGCGCCATTAACGTTCCATTCGGGATCGGTATTAGGATAATGCGTTGCGGCCCATGCTGCTGGATTGGCTTGATTTAAAGTACGGGCTTCATCCTCTAGCTCTTTAATGGCCGCCTGGTTAATCCTAGTCCTTTCCTCATTATTGAACAATGTCATTAATAACTGCTGGCAATCAGCCCATGTCGGATTATGTGTCTGAACTATCGAGGTGAACAGATCAGTCATAGCTTGTGGTTTCTCAGTGTACGAGGAATTACGGGTCTTCCAATTCAAGAGATCGGTAGTCGTGAACGGGACATATACGAAGACTGGGTCAGCATATACCATTTGACCTGTGGCATCGAGATAGGCTGACCCAGGATTCAAACGAAGAGGCATCTGATAATGTTTGGGTTGTTGGGTACCGGTCAGTTGTCGGGTTAGTATAGGGCTACGTGGAGGGGCATCGGTTATGGGTTCCGGTCGGGGGGTAGTAAGACGTGGGGATGTAGAGGCTCTATTGTGGGGAAGGCCGAGCTAGAAGAAGCTTGACCGGAAGTTTGAAGTGGCGCCAAATCAGGATAATTGGGTTTAACGGGGGCTGGTTCCGGAAGGGGAGGTTTAGTACGACGGGGGGTGGATTCTTAACTAGAGGAGGAAGCGGAAGCGGATGGGGACAATGGGCGAGTGGGGGTGGAACTTCCTGTACTTGTATCACTTCCTTCTACAGGGAAGTAAGGGGGCGGCATAGGATTCTCGGACTCAGGGGGCGTGTCCAAAATGGGCTTAATCGTAGTCCTAGTGGACAAACAAGTCCTGGCCACCATGAGGCGACATTGCTCCTCGTGGCATATCCGAATCCATCTTGGCGAGTCGTTTACGGCCTGTCTCCAACAATCAATATATGGAAACTGTCCGTAAAGTTCAGGCCTACCTGATACAGCCACGTGTACACGCTGTACCAGATTTGGATCCAAACTGCCACGTGGCGGCCATGCCGCAACCAAAGTGGGCCACTCCCTAGTGCACAAAGTGACCAAACGTACAGGAGACATTTTAACCCCAAAATCACATGTTGTAAATCCCTTTTTAAAATTCTTTACCATACAATCTAAGGGATCCAAAATCGTCGACTCCGACGCGCCCATACTTATCAATGGAGCATCGTTGACAACGAATACTATGCACACGTTCTATTCAACAGTCACACCCGTTTCTTCCGGCAACAGCACCACGTGGTACAGTTACCAAGTGAAACGTACACAATAACACGATAAAAACACTCAGGGAATTCCCGTACACACACAGCTGTTACACCAGTCACTAAGTAATCGATATTATGCCCTTTGGCGAAACTATACAGTCACCCACGCTATAATTCTCTATATATGAATTACCCGTCTATAACACACCCCAGTAACATCGTCTTTTACAAACAGCGGTTACAGTACGGTTAGCATAGGTCAAAGCACAATTTAAGGTCACAATACAATTATTAGTGGTTATGGTGTTAAACATGCAATAAACGACAATGATTAGTACTTATATACAGTGTCAGTAAATATACAGGGTTATGGTACCGTGCACTATAATACAGCAACACACTATTAACACTCTCGCTAGACGGCTAAGCTCGCGCTATCTAACAAGATATACACTTTACTAACAATCTTTAACACATATACAATCCCAACTAAACTATTGGCCAGTACCTTGATGGACTACCTAAAACTATCTACATCCGTTTTGGTTAGCCACACTGCCCAAGCACCACATATAGCTAACTAGAGGGCGGAATTTACAACAGAACCCTTTTAGTCTTTCTACTCTATCAAAGGTCTAGTGGGTTCCAAATTTACACGCCTTCCCACTTAGCCAAGATAGGTTGAGATCTAGCAAACGATAATGTACATCAGAGTCTGCTTAGTCTCCCGGTCCCTCCGACCTAGCGAACAAATTGTACAGCCTAGAACGCTAGTCTAGACAAGACACCGGTGTCCGGCTAGGGCTATTTACACAGAACCCCGCCTGACTCCAAACCAAATCAAACGGTCTTACTAAAGAGCGTTCGATTGAGCGGTGCGCCTTCGCTCCTTCCCTCCGACAGAGGGGGCAGATTCCATACACAGATTTAAACCCCTTATGGGCCTACCGCACAATCGGTATACCCCTAGTGGGTCCGCCGTCTAAAACAGCGGTCGTCTTACCTCCTCGTTCCTGAACCTGAGTTCACACTCATCGACGGGGACACCCCAGCACTTCTTACCTAGAGGCCGATGATCTCCTGGACAACAGACCAGTGGCGCCGAGACGAAGGGAGGTCCATGCAGAAGTTCAGGGGTGCAGCCGTAGAGAACGTGGGCAAAGATAGACCGTCTCACGCCTCTGCCTCTCAGCTACCGTTGAACGATGAGCTTCCCGGCCAATGCACCAAATTATACCGGAGAAACTGACGGAAGCCAAGCACAGAGAGATGGACACAGGTTTCTTCAGGAAGGAAGAGATTCTTTATTCGGTTCACCGATCGGGACTCAGAGGGACTAATGTCACCAAAATACAGCAAGTTCTGAGCCCCGGACAATAGTGCAGGCTCCTTATATAGGCATATAACTCCTCCCATATTAAGCTCCACCCACACATTCTCTTGACCAATCAATACAAATAAGAATTAACTTCCTGCTTGACCACATGGCTTGTCCAGCACAATGGAGGAGGGGAATACTACATCCTGTATTCTTGCACATGCTCCGCACACTACTGATCGTATCTTGCCACGTGCAACTAACTGATCGATACGTCAGCATATGCACGTACACATGCCACGTGGTAATCTCGGCCTACTGAATTTATTTTTACCGAGATTCCACCACAGAGCCACTCCTTTGCTATCTTGTGTCACGGTCCACGGCTCGACCACACTGACAGGTTTAGGAGCTTAACTTTTCAGCAGCAGGCCGGGAGCAAACAAGCTGGGGCATCCGTCCCCTTCACACGCGGGATCCAAAATGGCGCCGACCACGATGTTGTGGCAATTTGTAACTCCACTTCCAAAGGTCACGTAAATGTACGTGTGACGTCACGACGTTGACGACCATGCACGTTCTGGGGTCAGTGGCCAAGCCCTGGCCAATCACAGCCCATGGAGGGATATTTAAACCTCTGAATTTCCCTAGTTTATTGCTCTGTCGTGGTTTCCGTTCCTGGTTCCCGAGAAACAGATTTTTTTTCCTTGTTATTGATATTCCCGGTATTCTGACTTTGGTTATTCCTGACTAGGCTTTCTTATCGATCTTGTGTATTTCTGGCTTCCTTGACCATTCTCTGTCTTTCAACGTATTAACCCGGCCATTCTAAGGACCGGCTTACATTCTGTCTATTTTTCTATTCTATGTAGATGTTACATAGTTTTGCGTGTTGGATCACATTAGTAGTTGTGACACCTTGGCTGTGTGTTTTGGGTCATTGTCCTGCTGGAAAACCAATCCACTACCCATTTTGAATGCTCTGGTTGAGGGAAGGAGCTTCTCACCCAAGATTTGACGGTACATTGACCTGTCCATCGTCCCTTTGATGCGGTGCAGTTGTCCTGTCCCGTTAGCAGAAAAACACATTGTGAGCGAAAAAGCGGAATGGTTGTTGAAGGAAGATATATCAGGCCTGCTTTGGTAAACAGCAGCCAGAGAGTTTTCAGTTAAATGTCCCAGGGAGAGACGCTAAGTTTGCAATAGACATTGTTGATGCTATGAAAAACACGGTATGGGTCCCTGGGGCGGAGCATTTGGAGAGCAGGGTGGGCCAGTGCTCAAATGGCACTAGTTGCTATCCAACAGCCAGACCAGATCTTGTATATACCTTAGGAGTTCCAGAGATGTGAACTAATTGATCCTCACCTGTAGCTGGTCAAGTGGCAGGCAGGCTTTTAAAAGAAGGGATCAGCCTGCTGCAGAGTGAGGGAGAAAGAGCCAGAGGAATGGTGTGTTTTGCAGCTATATTTTGCTATTGTAAATTGGTAAATGGGAAAGTCACCCAATTCCAGTTAGTGATTATTGTGTTTAGTAAGTGCTCAAACAAGAGCAAGGAATTTTGTTTTGTTTATATTATTTTGCAACAGGAGGCTAACTGTTACGCTACTAGGGGTGATTTGGGTTGGAACTCAACTGCAGCTTGTAAACTCCCTAATTACAATAGTGAAGAAATGGAGAATCCTTAAGTATCAATACTGTAGCTTTAAAAAAAGAAAGAATCTCTGGTAACTTGATTCAACCGAAGTTTTAATAAGTGTTAAACTTAAATGAATTGCATTTAGGCAATAATCCAATAAGAAGAAGTGCAAGTAATCAACAACACAAAGTTCATTATTAAGTATTTCTTCAGAGATCCATTAAGTAACATTCTTTAAGTTCATGAAAATAATCTTCAATAGGAACAATAATAAAGTAGCTAAGAATATTTGCAAAGCAAGAACAGTTCATAGTGAATAAGCATGATGGGAGTTGTCCTTCATGAGATTAGTAACTTGTAGCAATGAAGGTTTGAGTAAGCAAGCATTAGTTCATTAATAAATGATTTTGTAGACAAGTAGCTGAAAGATATACTTAAGGTTAATATGGGTAGTCCTCTCAATAGTTCAGAGATATGGTCCACTTGTAAAGTAGCAAAGTATCCGTTCTCCAGTAATCCTTTATGGCATGCAGCAATCCTTGCATTTGCTCAAAGGCTGGAACGGCTTGTCTGAGCTTGTGGAGAGGCAAATCCGGAGGAAGTAGATCCCAGTAGCTGAGCCTGTGGAGCCCGCGGTCTCGAGGAGGCAGCTCACACGTTAGCTCACACAATCAATCACCAAGCACCCTCCCTCTGGCCCAGTCTCCCTAAATACCGTCAGAGCTGTGTCAGAGGGGGGCGGGGTCCGGCTCCTCACAGCTGAGTGCCGAACCCGGAAGTGTTACTCCATGACACTAACAGGAGAGCTGCAGAAAACAGTGCAGCCCTGCAGCAGCTGGTGCTGGCCCAGGCAGAGTGTGCTAAAATCCTGGACAAAACACAGATCGAGTGCACTGAGTCTTTGGTGAAACAGATTGCTGTGACACAAGCTGAGATGTTTAAAGTAGCCTGTGAGGAGCAGCAAAAAGCCACCCAGGGACTACAACAGGAAATCCAAGCTATCTCTGAAAAGCTGAATGGAGACCCTGATGGAAGATACCAGGGGCCAAAGGCTAGCCACTACATTCAGAAAATGACTGCATCTGATGATGTTGAGGCGTACCTTCTGGCATTTGAACGCACTGCTTGGAGGGATGGCCGGCTGATGAGTGAGCAAGCATACTGGCACCGTTCCTAAGTGGAGAGCCGCAGAAGGCATATTATGACCTAGAATCAGCAGATGCAAGTAACTACAGCAAATTGAAAGCTGAAATCTTGGCACGACTGGGTGTAATCTCTGCAGTAAGTGCCCAAAGGTTCCACTCATGGTCATATTCTTCTGACAAAGCCGCGCGTTCCCAAATGTTTGACCTCATACACCTCGCACGGAAATGGCTACAACCTGAAATCCATTCAGCTAGCCACATTGTGGAAACCTTAGTAATGGACCGGTTTTTGCGTGGTTTGCCAGCTGCCCTGCGTCACTGGGTCAGCCAAAGTGATCCCCATACAGCAGACCAACTGATTGCCTTGGTGGAAAGATATGTGGCTGCAGAAGAACTGCTATGTCCGACGTCACAGAAAAATCCCCGCAATCCTAAGCCCCAAGATTCTGCAAGACCTGGTAAGACTGTTAAAGGTTTAAGGGGAGCTGAAGAGCTGCAGCTCTTTACACAAAACACCAGGGACAATACTTCAGGAATCAGGGGGGCATTCAGGTCTAACAGGCCTGGGGGAGGAACTAATTGGTGGTCAGATTATACTGTCAAATGTTTCAAGTGCAAAGAGGATGGTCATATGGCCAAAGACTATCCATTGAAGGATGAACCCATGGAATGCAATATGGGTAAATGGGGAGCACATTCATTTTGTTCAACTGTTATGGTGCTGTTAACAAGGACTATGATAATAACCCTCATAAATGCTGTGTAACTGTGAATGGAAAAATGTCTAAAGCATTACTTGATTCAGGTAGTATGGTTACGTTGGTAGCAGAGTCTATAATACCTTGTGTAAATCCTGATTGTGACAAAGTGCCCTTCGCCACTTGGTCCTGGAGAGGCCTGCTTGCTAGCCTCTTACCTTGGGACTATGGCCCCTGGGAGATTGTGCCCTTTAACACCAACATTTGGGCATATTGTATTTTATTGGACAGTGCTGGCCCTTTAAGAACCATCTGGGGACATATTGAGACTTTTGGGAACAATGTCCCTTTAAGACTATGTCCCCAGACCTTTAAAAGACTTTTACATGGCTTTTTCCCTTGTGGTTCGGTAATAGGAGCTTACCGAGCCATTCACTGTACAGGCGGACCACCCAGAAGTGGAAGTGTGCAGGCAATTTACCTCCCAGGCTGGGAGCCTGTTGTATGTAAATTGCTGACCGTTCGTACAAACCAACACGTGGCGGCGGTCATCTTTTTTCATTCAAATGCGGTCAGCGGTGTGTGGAGCCAAATTCATGGAACTGAAATCGGTTACACAGTTCCATGAACACCGCTGACCCTTATCTTCTCCTACACTGAGTTTTCAGCCGCAGAGACTAAGTCCCGTTCGGCGATTCGAACGCATGTCATTTTTTCAGTGTGAAATAGACCGACCGCACAGCCCAAATCTATGGAACTTTTTTGGGCATGTAAAATGTGCTTGCGGTCGATCATAAAAGGACTTCCAGCTAACTTTTTAACCCCTGGATGGAATTGGCAGAATTTTGACTATGTTTAAAATTAAAGTGTGCTGAATAATAATGAATAATGAATTTTTATGAAGATTGAATGTATATTTTTAAAGTTATAGTACATATGTAAAAACGGTATTTCTCTGCCTGTGATAATTACATTAACCCATTGTGTAAGGTAATTGTATCACAGGCAGAGGGGAGGATTTTGTGTGGGAGTTTCTGAGTGTATTGTACGTATTGATTGGTTGTACTTCAAAACTCTGTGGGCGATACTATGGTTGTAGAATGGCATAAAAGCAGAGTGTTTGAATAAAAGTTCAATTCTTCTTCACCCTCAATCTGACTCCTGTCTCTTATTGGGGGAATCGACTACTGATACTATGTTTTTAGGCACTCCGTGCAACCGAAAGATCTCTCTCAAGAATAATTGTACAAGATCTTGAGCAGATGGTGATTTTTCTAAGAGGTATAAAATGTGCCATTTTTGAGAATCTATCGATGACCATAAGGATTGTATTAAACCCGTTTGAGCTGGGTAGGTCCACAATGAAATCCATGGCTAAATGGGTCCATGGAGCATTAGGAGGAAAACATGCAGTTTATCATACAGTTTATCCGGAGGTTTCCCCACGGGTGCCTGAGTTTGATCTGCTATTATGGCACAGAAGAGTGGAGAAGACACTTCGGAAACTGTAGTGGCAATGAGGCATTCTGGAGGTATGATAGGGAATACCTCTTGTTCACGAGCTTCATCTGTCTCAAACTGTCTAGACAGCGCATCTGCCTTAGTGTTCTTGGTCCCAGGCCTATATGTAATTACGAAATTGAATCGGGAGAGGAACAATGACCATCTAGCCTGACGAGAGGACAATCTCTTAGCGTCCCCAATATAAGCCAAATTCTTATGATCGGTAAAAATCAGAAGTGGCTCTTTGAAACCTTCCAAGAGATGCCTCCATTCTTTAAGGGCAAGTACAATGGCCCATAGTTCCCTATTCCCAATGTCATAATTTCTCTCTGCAGGTATGAGTTTGCGAGAGAAAAATCCACAGGGATGTAAAGGTGCATCAGGACTTTCTCTCTGAGAGAGAATGGCTCCTACTCCTGTTTCTGACGCATCTATTTCTAGAATAAATGGCTTGGTTGGATCGGGATGGGTCAGGACAGGTGCTGAGGAAAATAAAGATTTTAATTGTTCAAATACCTCTTTTGCTTCTTTGGGCCATGATTTGCAATTCACTCCTTTTTTGGTTAAATTGGTAATAGGAGAAATTACAGAAGAAAAACCTTATAATATATTTGTGGTAATAATTTGCAAAACCTATGAAGCGTTGTGTAGCCTTGAGACCCTTGGGCAACGGCCATTGTAAGACTGCTTCCAGCTTGCGTGGGTCCATCTTGAAACCGGATGGACATATAACATATCCAAGAAATTGTATCTCCATTTGGTCAAACTGGCATTTCTCCAGCTTACAGTAGAGATCGTTCTTTAACAGGGTTTTGAGTACTATTCTCACATGTTCGTGATGTGTCTCTATGTCGGGGGAACAGATGAGAATGTCGTCTAGATACACTAAAATGAACATGTGGAGGTACTCTCTAAGGACATCGTTAATGAAATCCTGGAATACCGCTGGAGCATTGCATAATCCAAATGGCATAACCAGGTATTCGTAATGTCCCATTCTAGTATTAAACGCGGTCATCCACTCATGATCATCCTTAATCTTGACTAGGTTGTATGCACTTCTGAGATCGAGCTTAGTGAAGACTCAAGCTCCTTTCAACCTGTCGAATAACTCAGAAATAAGGGGAATGGGATAGGCGGTTTTTATCGTGATTCTATTCAAACCCCTATAGTCTATACAAGGGCGTAAGTCTCCTTCTTTTTTAGAAACGAAGAAGAACCCAGCCCCAGCGGGTGAGGAGGATATACGGATATGACCCTTTCTGAGAGCATCCTTTATATACTCCTCTAAACAAAGGGTATCTTGCGGGGATAGTGCATATACTCCTCCCTTAGGAGGCATAGTGCCTGGTAATAAGTTTATGGCAAAGTCATAGGGTCTATGTGGTGGTAATCCCTCCGACTGGACCTTGTTGAACACCTCCTTTAAGTCCAAATACTGCGGTGGGATTTCTGTGGTTAGAGGAGGTGCTATGGGAATATTGATGGTACCAATTGGTTGTGGCACCTGCTTTAAGCAAACACCTCTGCATCTCTCACCCCAACTCACAATCTCTCATCAACCCAATCTAAACGTGGATTGTGTTTCTGGAGCCAAGGGAAACCGAGTATTATCGGACATGTAGGTGAAGATATAATTTGAAAAACCATCTCTTCAGAGTGTAGAATACCCCCTGAGACAGTGATCGGCAGTGTTTCGTGTGTGATGAGAGGCTGGGTAATGGGCCTCCCATCAATAGTCTCTACTGCTATGGATCTCTCTTTCTGTCTTAAGGGCAGGAGAAACTTTGCAGAGAATTCTTTGTCTAGAAAATTCTCCGCTGCCCCAGAGTCAATCATAGCCTCACACTGTACAGCGGTTTTCTTATAAGACAAGGTAACTCTTATAAGGAAACGGTTCTTAGTCAATTTAGGGGACATATACATAACACCTAAGGTCGGTCCCCAAACATGCGCAAGTTTTGCGGCCGGACTGGACATGAAAATCTTTGATGTCCCTTTTTGCCGCAATACAAACACAGCCCCTCATTGCGTCTGTGTTGTCTCTCTGCCTCAGTGAGTTTAGCAATGCCCAATTGCATGGGTTCAGGTTCTGGAGGTGGAGTTTGGCTAATCACCACTGGGTTAGAGAAACGAGGGGCTATGGACAAGTTAGGACGTCTAGTACGTTGTTTGTTTTTCTCTCTTTCTCTGAGCCTGTTATCAATATCTATCATATATGCAATAAAGTCATTAAGATTAACCGGAAGGTCTCTGGCTGTGGTCTCATCCTGTATATTCTCAGCTAAACCTTCTGAGAAAGCAGCCACCAAACCACTATTGGTCCAGTCAACCTCAGACGCCAATGTTCTGAACTCTATGGCGTAATCAGCTACAGAGCGGCTACCTTGTTTTATTCTCATTAGGGCTTTGGCAGTGTTCTTTTCTCTCCCTTTAGGCTCAAAAGTAGCCTTAAATACTGTTAGGAAGACACTGTAATCACGGGCTACTGAGTTTCCACTCTCCCATAAGGGGTTAGCCCAGGTTAAAGCCTTTCCTGTTAATTGGTTCATTAGATAGCCAATTTTCGATCTATCTGTAGGGAATGACCCGGGGGAAGCTTCAAAGTGGTATTCAATTTGGTTTAAAAAAACTCTAAATTCTTTAGAATCACCTCCAAAACGAGGGGGAGGTGAAAGGGTTATGGACGGAGGTTTATGTGCCACAGGAGCCACTACAGGTGGTGGAACCACAGGTGGTACAGGAGGTGCCTCCAAACAGGCAGTTCTCTGGAGCAAGGTCTGAAATGCCTGGGCAAATTGATCTAACCTTTATCCTCCACCCTATTCTCACAGGCAATCATATATTTGCATAGTTCCGCAGGATCCATGGCCCTGTCGTAATGTCACGACTGCTAGTGTGGTTCAGCACGCAGAAACTATGTAAACATATACATAAGAAAGGAAAGGAAAAATAAAAGGACAGAGCGTAATCCGGACCTTAGAATGGCTGGACTAATACGCTAGAGACAGAGAATGGTCAAAGGGAAAGCCGAGGTCAAGGAAGCCAGAAATACACAATACCGTTTACACAAGTTAAGTCAGGGAAACCAGGGAAAAGCCAAGATCAGCATACCAGGAAATCAGATTCACAAAGATAAAGCACTCTCAGGAAACCAGGAACAGGAAACCACGACAGGGCAAGGTACTGGGGTGAGTTAGGGATTTAAATATCCCTCTCTATGCTCTGATTGGTCAGAGGGAGACCTCTGACCCCAGAACGTGCGTGTGCGTTGACGTCGTGACGTCACGCTCACGTTAGTATAATTTTCGGGGACGGAGCTAGAGATGGACGCGACCACGCGGTCAGCGCCATCTTTGATTTGGGCGCGACGCCGACGAGCAGGTAAGCTTGTGCTGTCAGCGAGGCTGTGCCGGTCAGGCACGGCCGTGCCACGCGGCGGGCCGGTGACCGCAACAATAAATCTGTTAAAGCCTTGGAAGGACAGGGAGGTCCTGGTTGCTTTAAAACCTTCAGAGCCTCCTATAGTAGAGCCAGGGGTGAACGTATCTGAGACTCTGTCTGTACATCAGAAGCAAGAGGTCAGAAGAAATAGGGATGTTTTCTCGGTAGTTCCAGGAAAGATTAAGGTGATCAAACATGACATAATAACCGAACCAGGGAAAAGAGTTAATCTCAAACCCTATAGAATTCCTGAGGCCTGGAGGGAGGTTATAAACTTGAGAACATGTTAAAACTTGGAGTCATTGAAGAATCCCAGAGTAACTGGAGTAGTCCTATTGTATTGGTGCCAAAACCTGATGGCACATGGAGGTTCTGTAATGACTACCGCAAGTTAAATGCCATCTTTAAATTCGATGCTTACCCAATGCCCAGAGTTGATGAGTTAATAGAAAGACTGGGTAAAGCTCGTTATCTGACAACCTTAGATTTAACAAAGGGTTACTGGCAGTTCCCTCTCACTGAAAGAGTCAAAGAAAAGACAGCCTTTTCAACATCCAGTGGCCTGTTTCAGTACACTGTATTGCCATTTCGGTTACATGGGGCACCTGCCTAATTCCAACGAATGATGGACAGAATTCTTAAACCTCATGATCGCTATGCTGCAGCATACTTGGATGATGTCGTCATCCTAGTATGCAGACTGGGAATCCCACCTCCCCAAAGTTCAAGCCAAATGTACGATTGGCTTAGAGGAAGCAAAGTACGTAGGATATTCTATTGGGAGGGGTTTGGTTAAACCACAGGAAGCCAAAGTGGAAGCCATACAAAAATGGCCAGAGCCCCTTACAAAAAAACAAGTAAAGGCATTTTTGGGTTTAATTGGTTACTATAGGCGATTCATCCCAGATTTTGCTACCATTGCTTCACCTCTAACACACCTTGTTAAAGCAAAGTCCCCAGTTATAGTTAAATGGTTCCCTGAGGCAGAAGAGGCTTTTAAGAATCTGAAGAATGCTATCTGTAGCCATCCTATCTTGGTGACCCCAGATTTTTACAGGGACTTTATAGTTCAGACAGATGCTTCTGATGTGGGCTTGGGGGCTGTTCTTTTACAGGAATACCAGGATGAAAAACACCCTGTTTTCTTTTTGAGCAGGAAGTTAAACCCACATGAGAAGAACTACTCTATTGTTGAAAAAGAGTGTCTTGCTATTAAGTGGGCTTTAGACTCTCTTAAATACTACCGGCTAGGCAGAAAGTTCCGATTGATAACAGACCATGCAACTCTGACATGGATGTATCAGAACAAAGAAAATAACTCCAGAGTAACCAGATGGTTTTTGAGTTTACAATATTTTAATTTCACTGTCGAACACAGGGCTGGTCTAAAACAAGGAAATGCTGATGGGCTTTCCAGGGTACACTCTCTGATTTCAATGGTCGCTCAAACCCATGGGTATGAGCTGGGGGGGAGGAATGGTTGTTGAAGGAAGATATATCAGGCTATCAGCCAGAGAGTTTTCAGTTAAATGTCCCAGGGAGAGACTTAAGTTTGCAATATACATTGTTGATGCTATGAAAAAACGGTATGGGTCCCTGGGGCGGAGCATTTGGAGAGCAGGATGGGCCATTGCTCCAATAGAACTGGTTGCTATCCAACAGCCAGACCAGATCTTGTATATACATTAGGAGTTCCAGAGATGTGAACTAATTGATCCTCACCTGTAGCTGGTCAATTGGCAGGCAGGCTTTTAAAAGAAGGTTTTTTGGGGGGTTAATTCCATTTGCGAATAATCGCACACCAACTATTGTCACCTTCTCACCAAGCTGCTTGGTGATGGTTTTGTAGCCCATTCCAGTGAAATAAGTATTTGATCCCCTATCAATCAGCAAGATTTCTGGCTCCCAGGTGTCTTTAATAAAGGTAACAAACTGAGATTAGGAGCACTCCCTTTAAGAGAATGCTCCTAATCTCAGCTCGTTACCTGTATAAAAGACACCTGGGAGACAGAAATCTTGCTGATTGATAGGGGATCAAATACTTATTTCACTCATTGATATGCAAATCAATTCATAACTTTTCTGACATGCTTTTTCTGGATTTTTCTAGATTGATCATTTCTTTGTCAGTGGACAAACGTTCAAAATCAGCAGGATATAAAAATACTTTTTTTCACTCACTGTAATAACAATCATCTGTTTATTAACAGGTAAATACAACCTCAGATGAACAAGAACACATGACATATCACACCATGTGATGATTTATTTAACAAAAATAAGGTCAAAATGGAGAAGCCATGTATGAAAAACTAAGTACACCTTATGATTCAAAAGCTTGAAAAACTCTCCTCTGAGCTCCCTCCTGCTCAGCTTCTTCACCAGAGCTGGAATATGACTGTGGCGAAACCAACCTCGCCACTGGGCCCTGGAGAAGCCTGTTTGCTAGCCTCCTACCTGCTGACTATGGCCCCTGGGTTATTTGGGGCATATTATACTTTATATTGCTGCAACTGGCCCTTTTAAAATCATCGATGGACATATTGGGACTTTTTGGGATTGTGGCGAAACCGACCTCGCCACGTGTCCTTGGAGGGGGCCGATTGCCCGCCTCTTGCCTATGGACTTTGGACCAGACTTTATGGGAATATGATACCCCAGATAGCTATACCATGGAGCCTATTCATAATGAAAGACTATGGGAAAGACTTTAGCTCCATGGCAATTGTACTGTGTGAGTAGGATCTGCGCGCTATTCGGTAGTTTTGTGCGCGCAGATCCCAGCTATCTGGGGATAGGTGAAATGTCTGTGTGTTATGTGTAAAAGGTGAATTTATGTATTTTAAAGTGTTTTACTGTCTTTGTGTCCCCATGTGCTTAATGGAGTCTGTCTCTGTGCTGGGAGATAATTGGATTACTTCTCCAGCACAGAGAAGGCCCTGGAAAGCTAGGGGTTTTAAAAGATACTTTTAGTAACTTTTGAACCCCTGGTCTGATCCATGCCATTTTTTAATATGTTGTTCCCCTGAATGGATTGATTGTGGATATGTAATTTTGTGTGAATGTGATGTATGGTTTTGAAGTTATAAATATTGTGTAAAAAGTATATTTTAAACTGTATGAATAATGGGATTATGTGTCACACTAAGGGGAGGGATGTGTGGGAGGTAACATCTATGTCATTGGTTCTTTTATGCCTCCCCCTGGGTGTGGCCTGTATGTGTGAGTTGGAAATAAAAGCCAGGCTGGATGAGCCAGTCCAGAGTTCCTGTTTTTACCCTCAAAGTGATGTGTCGTCTCATTATTGCGGGGGGAGGATTTATTGCATGCTGTTCCAGTTGACTGCTAGGAGTGCAAGCCTATTCGTATGGTTCCTATTCAACGGTCTACAGCATTCCTATGCTTGAGAAGGTTCATATGCTGCATCGGTTCGGTGATTGTGGTGTCTGCCAGAGTGCTTGGAGTCCTCAGGAAGCACTAGGAGCATCCATTAACGGAGGTACCAAGTCGGGGTGCCAGGCGATCCGTTACAATGACGTCACTGCGGCCCCAGCATCACTAAGTGGTGCGTGAGGGAGCTGAGCAGAGAGATCAGAGCTCCCTTGCGCGCCTACATTGACCGCATGCCCATCCGTTTAGAAGCCCCACTGGACCCCACGCCCAGCCGCTCAGCAGCCCCACTGGACACGAGGGACCGCATGCCTAGCCGCTCAGCCAGCAGCCCCACTTGACCACAGGGACATAGAGACTCCATGCCAGCACTCCCAAAGGTAGGGAGACTGGGTGGAGTTAATTTAAAAAAAATAATAATTATTGTATGTGTGTCTGTTAGTGAGTTTGTATGTGTTTGTCTGTCAGTAACAGTGTATGTGTGTTTGTCAGTAAGAGTGTATGTGTGTTTGTCGTGAGTGTGTGTGTCTGTCATGAGTGTGTGTCTGTCAGTGTGTCTGTCAGTGAGTGTGTATATGTGTCTGCCAATTAGTTTGTATGTCTGTCAGTTTGTGTGTGTGTCTGTCAGCTAGGGTATGTGTGTGTCAGTGTGTGTGTTTCTGATACTGAGTGTAAATGTGTCTGTCAGTGAGTGTGTGTGTGTGTCTGATTCTTATTTGGTGTGTTTCTGACACTGAGTGAGTGTGCATGTGTGTCTGGGTGAGTGTGTATATGTGTGTCTGTTGGTGAATGTGTGTATCTGTCAGTGAGTGTGTGTGTTTCAGTGAAAGTGTGAGTTGGTTATGTTGGTTAAACAGTGTGTGTGCCAATGGCTGTATATCTGTCAGTGAGTGTATGTCAGTGTATGCATTGGTGAGGGCATGTGTGTCAGGAAAAGAACGTGTTGGTTTTTAAAAAGATACATTTAGATGGGGGATCGTGGGGGGGTAGGGTGCCAGAGTTTTGTCATGCCTAGCACAAAACGACAATACACCACTAACCACAGCCTTCTAGGGCAGGGGTTCCCAACCTGGTCCTCAAGTGCCTCCTAACAGTCCAGGATTTGAGGATTACCCAATTGTGTCAAAAGTGTTTTTAGAAAAAAAAAAACACTTTAGCCACAACAGGGTAATCCCTAAATCCTGTACTGGTAGGGGGTACTCGAAGATTGGGTTGGGAACCCCTGTTCTAGGGTAATCAAAGTTCAGAGCATATGCAGCTCATTAACCCCTTAAGGACACAGCTTCAAAAGCTTGTCTTACCCTTAAGGACACATGCCATTTTTGCAGTTTTTGCTGTTTGTGTTCAAACGCAATTTGCATCTTTGTCATTTATTGCACATATTATATACCGTTTTTTAGAGGGCAAACAGGGTTTTTATTTTATGTCACATATACATAGATAAATTCTCATTAATTAAAAAAAAAATGCCAAAAAATGGGAACAAAAAAACCAAAACGTTTTTTTCACAGTTTTGGCAATAATAGCGTGTGCATAATATGTCCAGCTTAGAAAAAGTAATTCAAAATAAATGTGTCTTGATTTATAGAGTACATCATATGTACAGGATTTCAGCTTATTTTGAAAGTTACAGGTCACAAAATACAAGGACTAAAATAAAATTTTAATGTGAAACCTTTATGCCTTTGAGGTTGGGGGACCTTTCTACCTATTAGGGCTTACTATCTTAGCTTTTAGCTAGATGTTTCTTTCGTATCAAAAGAGAATTAGCCAGGTTATTATAGGTGTCCGTGAGGCTTGTTTACCCTACTGACAGACTGTATACTAGGCTACACATTATCATATTCTCTCCCAAGATAGATGTATTTAGTACAGCGCCCATTTACAAACCTTCAGCGACTTCTTTATTTTTTCGGGTGTAACTGATGGGTTATAATTGATTTATACAGAGGATTTTTTCTACCTCTATTTATGTCCGGCTGGACTAACCTATTACCCATTCTTTCAGACCGTCGCTAGATTGCTGATTCTTGCATTAGGGAATAGTTGTAGTATTACAATTGGGGTTGCAGGACATTTCTAATCGGCTAACATCCTGGCTATATTATTAGTGCGGATAACACTGCCGATCATACTCCCCAAATACTCACTTATACCCTCTGCACTTTTATTGGTTTCGTATCCCCCATACTTTGGAAGTCATTTTGTCATACCCACTGGGGACATCCTTATATCTACTAAGCAGCACTTATCTGTGTAGCCATAATTATATTGTTTGATTGGTAACTTTGGAGTCCATCATTTCAGTGGTTACATTTCACTTCCTTTGTGTTCACACCTTCTACTTCATATTAATATCGGCTACAGATATTCTGTTGCAAGTCAGCTGCTAGCAACAGTTTATATTAGCTAATCATCAGAATTATTACCTAAGTGGCCACCATACTCGGTGTGATCACTGCATATTTAGTCGAATAGCAGATGGTCTTTTTTTTTTACTATTAATATCACTGTACATTTTATACACTTTTTTCACTATATCTTGTTTATATATTTTTCCCTAAGAGGGACCAATAAAGATTTTTTATAGTTCTTTGTATGCTCTATGATTGGCAATTTGTTGCCTTACATTGGTGGAGCAGCCTTTATTCAGGGTATAGGGACTTATTTTGGGAGCGCTGTTTAGTTAACCCATCTCAGTCTCTTCTCTTTTTACTAACTGACACACACACTAACATACTCTCTAATAGACACACACATAGTAACACACTCACTAACAGACACACACTGAGTTTGCACAGTATATTTTGCAAACCTTATGTGTGCTACGACTGTATAATACTTCATATGTTGCTCAGTTATGTCGGCTGAGTACAGCAATATCCCCGTATGTACCTTTGCCAGGTATATGTGGATGTTGAAGGGGCACCTTTGAGACGCAACTATTCTGTTTTTTTTCCACTTTTTAAGTTTTACGCTGTGTCCATGTTCCATTTTGGAGTAGTTTAGCTGGTTGGTTATTCAAACGGCCCCACAAACACATACTATTTATTAAAGAATACTCCCCAGGGTAATTTAGAAGGCATATTTTGAACCTTAGCGTAGGATCATTTTTTTCTTGTGTGTTCCAGGTGTAGTGGTAATGACCATTTTTAAATGTATTCTTTTACTTTTTTTAAAAACTTTTTTACTTTTTAAAACTCTTTTTAAAACTTTTTTAAACTTTGTTAAACTTGTTAACTTTTTTACACTTTTAAAAAATTGTATAAACTTTTTTTACCGTTAACCCCTAACGAGCAGTAAGCAGCACTAACAGTAAATTCACCAATTTCCCATAACTCCCACCCACCCCAGCTAGCAAATATATATATATATATATATATATATATATATTGTGATAAGGTGAATGGGGTGGTCTGTGAGGGAGTCTATATCTCGACAGAATTGTTCAGAGAGGCATATGATTTTTAACCCCAGGGGGAGAGTATGATTCTGTGTATATAACCAGAATGATTGTTTAGTTATGGGCCCCTGGGGTGGAGCATTTGGAGAGAAGGGTGGGCCAATGCTCCACTACGCAGTTTAGCGGTTTTCTTGGAAGACATAGATCCAGGCCAGGGTTTTTGGACTGTCTCCATCCTACTGCTCAGCTGCAGGTAATCGGCTGCAGCAGTGGGAATAAACCCCTTCCTGCTAGGCAGGTAAGGGGAGAATGTTTTGTTTCTCTCTGAAAGGCTGGGAGCAGCAGGCTGGCTAAATACTGGAGTGCTGAGAGTGGACAAAGACACTAGGTGAATCCAATAAATTATGTTATAGTTTAAACCCTGATAGATAGGGACTCTGATGTGAGTTAGTGCTCAGACGAGCTAGGCTTTTTGTTATAGGGATTTGTGTTACATTATTTCATTTATGTTTTCATTTGCTGCTGCCTCATGTGTAACTTTACGAATAAAGTTGCCGGGATTAAAAGAAAATAAAAGGACTGTGCATGTTTTTGCCCTAGAGGGCCGTGCTATCTACAGACAAGGATCACAATATGGTGGAGGATGCGGGCACTGTAGCACATTGAGGGTCTGTGGGTGTGCCAGTCATACGGTAGTCTGCTTAAGGACTTTTAATTTTGGCAGACCTGCTAATCAAATAAGTAGCACCGTACCTTTTAAGACTGCTTGGTGCTATAATGGAGGAACTGGTGAAAGCTCTGGTACAGGCAACTGCTGTACAACAAGAGGCAACCACTGTACAACAGGAAACAAATCGTCTACTGGTTGCACAGGTTGAGAACCTGAAGGAAGCCCAGCAGATGGATAGAGCTACCCTTACTGAGGTGTTGCAGAGAGTGATATTGCCATCTGCAGGGAGCCCCCCTGGTGAAAGGGGATCCCGTATCCGTGCCACTGACTTCCTGCATAAGATGACAGAGATAGATGATGTGGAGGCTTATCTCACCACTTTCGAGAGGGTTGCTGCCCGGGAAAGATGGCCACTGGGCCAGTGGGCAGGGCTTCTAGCTCCATGCCTGAGTGGGGAGTGCCAAAAAGCCTATGAAGACCTACCTTCTGACCAGACCCAGGATTACAAGCAACTTAAAGCTGAAATTCTAAAGCGCATTGGCGTAACACCAGCCATTAGAGCCCAAAGGTTTCATAATTGGGCATACGATGTGAGTAAACCTACCAGAGCCCAGATGTATGGATTGCTCAGGCTCGCTCAGAAGTGGCTGGAGCCAGAGCGCAACCCTGCTACCAAGATAGTGGAAATGGTTGTGATGGACCGTTTTCTCAGACACCTGCCAACAGGACTGCGACAATGGGTCTGCCAAGGGGACCCTCAGGATCCAGAAGCAATGATGTGCCTGATTGAGAGGTATTTGGTTGCCAAGGAGCCATACAGTATTGATCCTCATCAGAAGTCCCGACCGGCTAACAACCGGATAAGCGGGAAAGTGGGAAACAAAAGACAAAACTTTGTACCGAACCTTAAACCATATGACCGGGGTGGCAGAAGGTCCCCACCAGCTCCAGTATGGTTACAAGACCAAGCTGAGGGACAACTCCGGTGCTTTAAATGCCATGAGCCTGGACATTTTGCACGGAACTGTCCAGAGAATGAAGAGCCCATGCAGTGTGATGTAGGGACAAGGGCTCTGCATAGGACTGTATTGACTTGCTCAAAGATGTGTATGGTAGTCTACTAAATTTATTTTTACCGAGATTCCACCACAGGACCAGCTATAGACACCAGAACCACTTTATTAAGCTATAGTGTCCCTTTAATGTGAGGTAAATTATAGATTAGTGCCACTAATAATATACTAGATTGCCTACTTACAATTAGATGAGGATGAGGATGGGCTGCAGTTTGGCTCCACTGGTCTGGTGTAGAACAGGATCTCTGGAGGCTGTTTGCAACTGTGGTCACAAAATTCAATGTTCTGGGAGAATTGGAAGCAGCTCCATTTTGGGGGGGCCTCTTACACAGCTCAAGGTCTGGGCCCCAGGGCCTGACGGTGGGTATGCCCATAAGGCCCACTCATAAGTCCACTTATATGTTCCACCCACCCATGAGTTCGCTCACAGGGAGTGGAGTGTGTAGGGGATGTGTTATGAGTTATTGTAGAGGATCTAATATGTGTGCTTATGGTATGTAGTGTATAGGGATACCAGTTTGTGCAGGTGATGCAGTGTGTTTGTGTGTAGTGTAAGCAGTGTGTATTTGTGTATAAGGGATGTATTATGTGTTTCTGGTTGTGTGTAAGGGATGCATTGTGTGAATCTGTGTTTGTATGCATAAGGGATGCAAGGTGTGTGTCTGTATGTGTGTGCATTGAGTGTAAGAGATGCATTGTGTTCCTGTGTGTATGTAAGAAAAGCAGAGTGTGTGTGTTTGCATTGTCTGTTTCTGTGTATGTGTGCAAAGGATGCATTGTCTTTGTGTGTAAGGGTTGCATTGTGTGTGTGTGTAATGGATGCATTGTGTGTTTCTCTGTGTGTAAGGGAAGCATGTTGTGTTTCTGTGTATGTATATGGATGCATTGTGTGTTTCTGTGTATGTATAGGGATGCATTTTGTGTGTGTGAGTGTGTGTGTGCGCATAGTGTGAAAGAGCTCCCTGTCTTGCCCCCTGTCCTATAGAGCTGTCCCTTCTGTCCCTTAGAGCTTCTTAACCCTCCTACTTCTTCTTACCCCCTCTTCTTCTTCTTCTTCTTCTTCTTACTTCCCCCTCTCCTTCTTACTCCCCCTTCTTCTTCTTACTCCCAACTCTTCTTACTCCCCACTCTTTTTCTTACTCCCCCTTCTTCTTACCCCCTCTTTTTCTTATCTCCCCTTCTTCTTCTTACTCCCCCCTATTTTTCCTACTCCCCCTTCTTCTTCTTACCCCCTTCTTTTTCTTATCTCCCCTCCTTCTTACTCCCCCCTCTTCTTACTCCCCTTCCCCCTCTTCTTCTTACTCCCCTTCCCCCTCTTCTTCTTACTCCCCCTCCCACTCTTCTTCTTACTTCCCCTTCTTCTTCTTACCCCCCTCTTTTTCTTATCTCCCCTCCTTCTTACTCACCCCCTTCTTTTTCTTATCTCCCCTCCTTCTTACTCCGCCCTCCCCTCTTCTTACTCCGCCCTCCCCTCTTCTTACTCCCCCCTCCGCTCTTCTTACTCCCCCCTCCGCTCTTACTCCCCCTCCCCTCTTCTTACTCCCCCTCCCTTCTTCTTACTTCCCCCTCCCCTCTTCTTACTCCCCCTCCCTTCTTCTTACTTCCCCCTCCCCTCTTCTTACTCCCCCCCTCTTACTCCCCCTCCCCTCTTCTTACTCCCCCCCACTCTCCCCCTCCCTTCTAACTCTCCCCCTCCCCTCTTCTTATTCCCCACCCCTCTTACTCCCCCCTCCCGTCTTCTTACTCCCCACCTCCTCTTACTCCCCCTCCCCCTTCACTCTCCACCTCCCCCCTAACTCCCCCGCCCCTCTTACTCTCCCCCTCCCCTCTTCTTACTCCCCACCCCTCCCCTCTTCTTACTCTCCCCCTCCCTCTTCTTACTCTCCCCCTCCCCTCTTACTCTCCCCCTCCCCTCTTCTTACTCCCCCCTCCCTCTCCTTACTCCCCTCACTCTCCCCCTCTTCTTACTCTCCCCCCTCCCCTCTTCTTATTCCCCCTCCCCTCTTCTTATTCCCCCTCCCCTCTTCTTATTCCCCCTCCCCTCTTCTTACTCCCCCTCCTCCCTTCTTACTCCCCACCTCCTCTTACTTCCCCCTCCCCCCTCCCCTCTAACTCCCCCCTCCCCTCTAACTCCCCCCTCCCCTCTAACTCCCCCTCCCCTCTTCTTACTCCCCCTCCCTCTCCCCCTCTCCTTACTCCCTTCTCCCTATCCCCCTCATCTTACTCTCCCCCTTCCCCCCTCCCCTCTTACTCCCCCTCACTCTCCCCCCTCCCCTCTTCTTAACCCCCCTCCGATCTTCTTACTCCCCCTTCCCCTCTTCTTACTCCCCCACCTCCCCTCTTAATCCCCCTCCTCCCCTCTTACTACCCCCCCTTCCCTCTTCTTATTTCCCCCCCTCCCCTCTTCTTATCCCCCCCTCCCTTCTTCTTACTCCCCCTCCCTTCTTCTTACTCCCTCTCCCTTCTTCTTACTCCCTCTCCCTTCTTCTTACTCCCCCTCCCTTCTTCTTACCCCCCCCTCCCTTCTTCTTTCCCCCCCCTCCCTTCTTCTTACCCCCTCCCCTGTAGCGTGGCTGAGCTCCTCTCTGGTCTGCGGTGCCCGGCCGGAGTGATAGGAAGGTGCACGCTCAGTGTGCACTTCCTGTCAGTCCGGCCGGAACAGGAGTTTCTGTTTCCTGTAACTGGCCGGACTGACAGGAAGTGCACACTCAGTGTGCACCTTCCTATCACTCCGGCCGGGCACCGCGGACCGGACAGCAGCTCGGCCACGCTACAGGGGAGGGGAGGGAGGGAAAAGCTGCTGCAGCCGTCTGAGCGCTCTTTACAGATCAATATAAGGAAACTGGCCGTAAAGTTCAGGCCTACCCGATACAGCCACGTGTAAGCGCTGTACCAGAGTTGGATCCAAACTGCCACGTGGCGGCCATGCCGCAACCAAAGTAGGCCACTCCCTAGTACACAAAGTGACCAAACGTACAGGAGACATTTTAACCCCAAAATCACATGTCTTGAATCCCTTTTTAAAATTCTTCACCATACAACCTAAGGGATCCGGAATCGTTGACTGCGACGCGCCCATACTTATCAATGGAACGTCGCTGACAACGAATACTATGCACGCGTACTATTCAACAGTCACACCCGTTTCCTCTGGCAACAGCACCACGTGGTACAGTTACCAAGTGAAACGTATACAATAACACAATAAACACTCAGGGAATTCCCGTACACACACCAGTCTTTAAATAATCAATATTATGCCCTTTGGCGTAACTATACAGTCACCCACGCTATAATTCTCTATATATGAATTACCCGTCTATAACACACCCCAGTAACATCGTCTTTTACAAATAGCGGTTACAGTACGGTTAGCATAGGTCAAAGCACAAGTTAAGGTCACAATACAATTATTAGTGGTTATGGTGTTAAACATGCAATGGACGACAATGATTAGTACTTATATACAGTGTCAGTAAATATACAGGGTTATGGTACCGTGCACTATAATACAGCAACACACTATTAACACTCTCGCTAGACGGCTGAGCTCGCGCTATCTAACAAGATATACACTTTACTAACAATCTTTAACACATTTACAATCCCAACTAAACTATTGGCCAGTACCTTGATGGACTACCTAAAACTATATACACCCGTTTTGGTTAGCCACACTGCCCAAGCACCACATATAGCGAGCTAGAGGACCGAATTTACACAGGCGCCTCTTAGTCGATTACTATCAAAAATCTAGTGGGTTCCAAATTTACACGCCTTCCCACTTAGCCAAGATAGGTTGAGAGCTAGCGAACCGAATTTACACAGGCGCCGCTTAGTCTCCCGGTCCCTCCGACCTAGCGAACGTAATATACACCCTAGAACGCTAGTCTAGACAAGACACCGGTGTCCGGCTAGGGCTATTTACACAGGACCCCGCCTGACTAACCAAATCAAACGGTCTGACTAAAGAGCGTTCGATTGAGCGGTGCGCCTTCGCTCCTTCCCTCCGACAGAGGGGGCAGATTCCATACACAAATAACCCCTTATGGGCCTACCGCACAATCGGTATACCCCTAGTGGGTCTGCCGTCTAAAACAGCAGTTGTCTTACCTCCTCGTTCCTGAACCTGAGTTCACACTCATCGACGGGGACACCCCAGCACTTCTCACGTAGAGGCCGATGATCTCCTGGACAACAGACCAGTGGCGCCGAGACGAAGGGAGGTCCACGCAGAAGTTCAGGGGTGCAGCCGTAGAGAACGTGGGCAAAGATAGACCGTCTCACGCCTCTGCCTCTCAGCTACCGTTGAACGATGAGCTTCCCGGCCAATGCACCAAATGATACCGGAGAAACTGACGGAAGCAAAGCACAGAGAGATGGACACAGGTTTCTTCAGGAAGGAAGAGATTCTTTATTGGATCACCGATCGGGACTCAGAGGGACTAGCGTCACCAAAATACCACAAGTTCTGAGCCCCGGACAATAGTGCAGGCTCCTTATATAGGCACATAACTCCTCCCATATTAAGCTCCACCCGCACATTCTCTTGACCAATCAATACAAATAAGAATTAACTTCCTGCTTGACCGCATGGCTTGTCCAGCACAATGGAGGAGGGGAATACTACATCATGTATTCTCGCACATGCTCCGTACACTACTGATCGTATCTTGCCTCGTGCAACCAACTGATCGATACGTCAGCATATGCACGTACACATGCCACGTGGTAATCTCGGCCTACTAAATTTATTTTTACCGAGATTCCACCACAATTCCAAGTTGGAAAACTGGAATGTGCACCCTCCAAATAAGGTCTTTTAGCCCCCAGAGAACCCAACACACCTATACATGGGTGGTATCACTGTAATCAGAAGATGTTGCTGAACACATATTGGGGTGTTCTTTTGCAGTAACCCGTAACCCCTTAAGGACCAAACTTCTGGAATAAAAGGGAATCATGACATGTCACACATATCGTGTGTCCTTAAGGGGTTAAAGTTCTCAGTACATGTATTCTTAAATTTCTATGTGTGTCAAAAAATCACCAATTTTTATTTTTTTATTTTTTTTAATTGGGCATAGATTGGTGGTAAAATGGTTGCATGAAAAGAGTCAAATACCCCAAGTAACTTGCATTCATTTTGAAAAGAAATAGTTTGGAAATAGCAAAGTGCTACTTGTACTTATTGCCCTATAACTTTCCAGAAAAAGCTAAGAACATGTTAACATTGGGTATTTCTAAACTCAGGACAAAATTTAGAAACTTTTGCATGGGTGTTTTTTGGTGGTTGTAGGTGTGTAACAGATTTTGGGGGTCAAAGTTTGAAAAAGTGTGTAACATTTTTTTTCATTAGATTTTATAAAAAAAATGTTTTTATAGTAAATTATACGATAAAAATAATGATATCTTTAGAAAGACCATTTAATGGCAAGTAAAACGGTATATAATGTGTGGGTACAGTAAAAAAGAGGAAAGTTACATCTATACACAAACACTGCAGAAATTAAAAACAGCCCTGGTCCCAAACGGTAAGAAAATATAAAAGCGGTCTGGTCACTAAGGGGTTAAAGGATCTTAACATGTATGGCTTGGAGGAAGACGAGACGGGGGGATATGATAGAAACATTTAAATACATAAAGGAAATCAACACTGTAAAGGAGGAGACTATATTTATTAGAAGAAAAACTACCAAAACAAGAGGGCATAGTATTAAATTAGAGGGGCAAAGGTTTAAAAATAATATCAGGAAGTATTACTTTACTGAGAGGGTAGTGGATGCATGGAATATCATTCCAGCTGAAGTGGTAGAGGTTAACACAGTGAAGGAGTTTAAGCATGCATGGGATAGGCATAAGGCTATCCTAGATACAGGACCGGTGCTAGGATTTTTAGTTACACAGGCGAAGAAGCATTTTGGTGCCCCCCACCCTCGTTTAAAATAAGGATCATACAAACACAGAAATAATCATACAGAGACATACAGACACAGGCACATACAGACACACAGGCAGAGACATACATGCATACAGAGACATGCAGGCATATAAAGACATACATACAGAGGCAGTGCATGCAGTTGCACACACTTTTAAAGGACCACTACAGACACCCAGATCACATCAGCTCAATGAAGTGGTCTGGGTGTCAGGTCCCTCTAGTTTTAACCCTGCAGCTGAAAACATAGCAGTTTCAGAGAAACTGCTATGTTTCACCGAGGGTTAATCCAGCCTCTAGTGGCTGTCTCACTGACAGCCGCTAGAGGAGCTTCCACTGAACGTCCATAGGAAAGCATTGAGTAATGCTTTCCTATGGGCGGTTTTAATGCGTGCGCGGCAAGAGCATTCGGAGCTGAGAGGCGGAGGGATCCCCAGCGCCAAGGGAGTCCGGCGCTGGAGAAAGGTAAGTGCAGAAGACACACACACTCTCACGAACAGATGCATACACACCAGCTAACAGACACACACCTTTACTTTCAGACACACTCAGCGACAGACATACATACACACTCACTTACAAAACATACACTCACTGACAAACACACACTCACTAACAGACTCACACAGTAGCACACTCACTGACACTCACTAGCAGACACACTCACTGACACTCACTAGCAGACACACAGGCAGGCAGGCATGCTGGCGGGCGGGCGTGCGAGGGAGCACTCTCCCATGTGTGCTTCCTCTTCAGCTCCCTCGCGCACCGCGTAGGGATGCCGGCGCCAGAAGATGACGTCATCTTCCAGCTCCGGTATCAGTATGCGGCACGCGAGGGAGCTGAAGAGGAAGCACACATGGGAGAGTGCTCCCTCGCGCGCCCGCAGAACCGGACGCCCGGTGATACCAGGGCCAGCCTCGGGGGGCCCTGAGGTGGCCGGCTCCTGGGCCCCCCAGGGGAAGAGGCTGTCCCAGTGTACATACCGGGTCGCAGGGGTGGCCGGGCCCCCTGCGACCCTGGTAGCGCTCGGCCACGCTACAATAGGTCGTCGGCTGGAGGGGAGCGCAGTGCGCTTCCCTCCTTCCGGTCAGCCTGATTTTGCGCCCCCAGGGCCGGTGCGCCCTAAGGCGGCCGCCTGGGCCGCCTTATGGTAGCGCCGGCCCTGCCTAGATATAAAATAAGGGACTAATGAAAGTATTTAGAAAATTGGGCAGACTAGATGGGCCAAATGGTTCTTATCTGCCGTCACATTTCACGTTTCTGTTTCTATATAACATAGGCCCAGCAAACAAATCTGGCAAATTTCAATGTATAAAAACTGAAAATGGGGCAAGCCCTATATTTGACCCTGTAACTTTTTAATACCCCATAAAACCTGTAGATGGTGGATACTGTTATATTCTAGAGACATCGCTGCACACAAATATGTGTATTTTATTGCAGTAAAAGCTAACAGTATGACATTCATGATTAATGTTCCATAAGAAAATATAAAAATGTAAATTTTTTCAAATTTCTTTAGATTTTATTCATATTAAATTATATCTTCTATATAAATATTTTATGGGAACTGAAAGCCCCAAATCTCATGAAGAAAATTATATATAGTAAGTGTGGGTGCACTTCGTATGAACAAGGTAAATTATGATTGAACAGACATATAGCTCAAATTCCAGGTTTTGTTTTGATTAGAACTTGTACAATTGGCTTCGTCCTTAAGGGGTTAAAGATTTTTTTTTAATTATATACTAGAAAATAGGTGGTACGAACTGGCTCTCAGACAACCTTATTAGCAGTTAGACAACCTTAGACACTACTTGGACAAATAGGAAACAAAGATTAAAAGAGAATTCAGGTTTTGATTGCTTGTACAAAGACATTTATTTGGAAAATTGACAACAAAAATTTTATTCTATTATGCGATAATCTGAAGTTGAACTAGGTATTGTGTCATGTTTACTAGAATTGGTTATAGTCATGATCATTTATGTTGAATAGCTATTGAGGATGGAGGCACTTTTATTAATTTTTTTTCTCTGTCCCCCCTCCTAATTTTTTGTATTTGTTTGTTTTACTCATTAATAGTGATGTACCGAACTGTTCGCCAGCGAATAGTTCCCGGCGAACATAGCGTGTTCGTGTTCGCCACGGTGGGTGAACACATGCGCGGTTCGATCCGCCCCCTATTCGTCATCATTGAGGAAACTTTGACCCTGTGCCTCACGGTCAGCAGACACATTCCAGAAAATTAGCAGCAGACCCTCCCTTCCAGACCCTCCCACCTCCTGTACAGCATCCATTTTAGATTCATTCTGAAGCTGCATTCTTAGATAGAGGAGGGAAAGTGTAGATGCTGCTCATTAGATAGGGAAATTGATAGCTAGGCTAGGGTATTCAGTGTCCACTACAGTCCTGAAGGACTCATCTGATCTCTGCTGTAAGAACAGCACACCAAAAAGCTATCAGTCTGCTTTTTTCCTGTGTAATCTAATTGCAGTTGCCTGCCTGCCAGCTTCTGTGTCAGGCTCACAGTGGATACTATGCCCACTTGCCCAGTGCCACCACTCATATCTGGTGTCACAATAGCGTGCATTTAAAAACAAAAAACTTTTTTCACTGTTATAGATTGAATAGAAGTTAGTTGTCTTCAAGCGGGTGTGTCAGGCCTACAGCGTGTACTCTGCCAACCTCTGCCACTGCACAGTGCCACTCATATCTGGTCTCACAGTAGCTTGCATGCATAGTACCACTAATCAAAAAAAAAATGACAGGCAGAGGCAGGCCACCCCGCAGGGGCCATTGTGGTCGTGGTGCTGTGATTCCCTTTGGCCCTAGAATAATGCCCAGTTTTCAGAGGCCACGTACCCTGAACTTGAAAAGTTCTGAGGACATAGTTGACTGGCTAACACAGGACACCCAATCTTCTACAGCTTCTGCTCGGATCCTTGACGCACCATCCTCCTCCAGCTTAGCTTCGGGCACCTCTCAAAATACCACTCACCCGCCTGCCGCCACCACCAACACTAGCACCACAGCTGCTTCACTTGGTATGTCAGAGGAGTTATTCACACATCCGTTTGAAGAAATGATTGATGCGCAACCATTATTGCCAGAGGATGTAGATAACAGGGATATGTCTCAGGCAGGCAGCATTACACACATGGACCTACGGTGTGATGATGATGATGTTGTACCCGCTGCTGCTTCCTTTGCTGAGTTGTCAGATACAAGTGAAGCGGTTGATGATGACGATGCGTCCATGGATGTCACGTGGGTGCCTGCTCGGCAAGAAGAAGAACAGGACGAAAGTTCAGATGGGGAGACAGAGAGGAGGAGGAGGAGACAAGTTGGAAGCAGGGGGAGGTCATTGCAAGGAGATAGTGGCACAGTAAGACAGCAGGCATCGGCACCCGGGGTCAGCCCGACAGCACGCCAATCAACGCATGCTGTGTCCACCACCAGAATGCCGTCATTGCAGAGCTCAGCAGTGTGCCATTTTTTTTGTGTGTCTGCCTCTGACAACAGCGATGCCATTTGCAACCTGTGCCAAAAGAAACTGAGTTGTGGGAAGTCCAACACCCACCTAGTTACAACTGCTTTGCGTAGGCACATGATCACACATCACAACGCCTATGGGATCAACACATGAGTACAAGCAGCACGCAAACTCAAAGCCGCCATCCTCCTCCTGGTCCAGCATCTTCAGCCACGTCAACCACTGCTGTCCTCCTTGCCCCCTCTCAACCATCCGCCACTCCGTCTCCCGCCTTGAGCAGTTCCCGCTCATCTGCCCACAGTCAGGTGTCTGTCAAGGACATGTTTGAGCGTAAGAAGCCAATGTCAGAAAGTCACCCCCTTGCCCAGCGTCCGACAGCTGGCTTGTCCGAACTATTAGCCCGCCAGCTTTTACCATACAAGCTGGTGGAGTCTGAGGCGTTCAAAAAATTACCCGGAGGAAATTTCTTTTCACAAAAGGCAATCCCCAACCTGTACTCGATTGTGCAAAAGGAAGTAATGGCATGTCTGGCACACAGTGTTGGGGCAAGGGTCCATCTGACCACTGATACCTGGTCTGCAAAGCATGGTCAGGGCAGGTATATCACCTACACTGCGCATTGGGTAAACCTGCTGACGGCTGCCAAGCATTGAATGCGTGGCTCTGCAGAGGAGTTGGTGACACCACCACAACTTGCAGGCAGGCCTGCTGCTACCTCCTCTACTCCTCCTACTCCATCCTCTTCCATAACCTCCTCGGCTGAGTCCTCTTCTGCTGCTGTGTCTTGCTCCACATCAATGGCACCCCCCAGCTCCCCAGGTACTATTCCACATCCCGGATACGGCAGTGTCACGCCGTCTTGGGTTTGACAAGCACTCCTGTCCGCCCTAAACGCACAGGTGGAAAAGTGGCTGACTCCGCAGCAACTGGATATCGGCAAAGTGGTTTGTGACAACGGAAAAAATTTGTTGGCGGCATTGAAGTTGGGCAAGTTGACACATGTGCTGTGCATGGCACATGTGTGTAATCTGATCGTACAACCTTTGTGCATAAGTACACAGGCTTACAGGACGTCCTGAAGCAGGCCAGGAAGGTGTGTGGCCATTTGAGGCGTTCCTACACGGCCATGGCGCACTTTGCCGATATCCAGCGGCGAAACAACATGCCAGTGAGGCGCTTGATTTGCGACAGCCCGACACGTTGGAATTCAACACTCCTAATGTTCGACCGCCTGCTCCAACAAGAAAAAGCCGTTATATAATATTTGTATGACTGGGGTGCTAGGACAGCCTCTGGGGAGCTGGGAATTTTTTTGCCACGTTACTGGACGCTCATGCGCAATGCCTGTAGGCTCATGCGTCCTTTTGAGGAGGTGACAAACCTAGTCAGTTGCACCGAAGGCACCATCAGCGACATCATACCATTTGTTTTCTTCCTGGAGGGTGCCCTGCGAAGAGTGCTGGATCAGGCTGTAGATGAGCGTGAAGAGGAAGAGGAAGAGTTGTGGTCTCCATCACCACCAGAAACAGCCTTATCAGCATCGCTTGCTGGACCAGCGGCAACGCTGGAAGAGGATTGTGAGGAAGAGGAGTCAGAGGAGGAATGTGGCTTTGACGAGGAGGAGGAAGACCAACCACAACAGGCATCCCAGGGTGCTCGTTGTCACCTATCTGGTACCCGTGGTGTTGTACGTGGCTGGGGGGAAGAACATACCTTCATTGACATCACTGAGGAGGAGGAACGGGAAATGAGTAGCTCGGCATCCAACCTTGTGCAAATGGGGTCTTTCATGCTGTCGTGCCTGTTGAGGGACCCTCGTATAAAAAGACTGAAGGAGAACGACCTGTACTGGGTGTCCACGCTACTAGACCCCCGGTATAAGCAGAAAGTGGCGGAAATGTTACCGAATTACAACAAGTCGGAAAGGATGCAGCATTTGCAAAATAAATTAAAAAGTATGCTTTACACAGCGTATAAGGGTGATGTCACAGCACAACGGGAATCTAACAGGGGAAGAGGTGGAAGTCATCCTCCTCCTCCCACGACCACGCCGGCAAGGACAGGACGCTTTAAAGACGTGTTGTTGATGGAGGACATGCGGAGCTTTTTAAGTCCTACGCATCGCCACAGCCCTTCGGGATCCACCCTCAGAGAACGACTCAACCGACAGGTAGCAGACTAGCTCGCCTTAACTGCAGATATCGACACTCTGAGGAGCGATGAACCCCTTGACTACTGGGTGTGCAGGCTTGACCTGTGGCCTGAGCTATCCCAATTTGCGATAGAACTTCTGGCCTGCCCCGCTTCAAGTGTCCTGTCAGAAAGGACCTTCAGTGCAGCAGGAGGCATTGTCACTGAGAAGAGAAGTCGCCTAGGTCAAAAAGTCTAGATTACCTCACCTTTATTAAGATGAATGAGGGATGGATCCCGAAGGGACTGACACTGGGCGATACATTCAACTAAAAAAGGCCTGATGAGATGAGCTGCCTTTGGCTAAAAATGGTCCACACGCTGCTGTATTTTAGCTCTGAATGCCGGTTGACTTGCGTGACTTATCCGCCACCAACTAGGGTTCAAGCCGCAATGTTTTAGGGCACTTTCTGCCTGGGAAACAAACATCAATTTTTATGGCCGCTGCTACAGCAGCGGCTGCAACAATATGATTTTTCAGGCATGCGTACATGCCTAATTTTTCGGCCCACTGGTGCAGCACTGTGGCTTCAAAAACCAAACCAAAAAAAAGGCACATAACCGGGATTAAACTGATAGGAGTGGTGTGTTAAGTAGTACTATTCCTATCTGGTGGCACATTAGATTGCACGCGCAGTGCCCCAAATTTGAAGTAGGAGGACCGACCAAGCATCTTTTTCCATCTCCCGGTTCCTAAAATCGATGCCATATACACGTCCCCTGATAGGGCACCAGCTCGTTATTATCTTGGGCGCCAGCTCGTTATTCTCTTTTTCACTTCATTAGGGGCACTTTACTGCACTATGGGCACTTAGACCCACTCTTTGTCTTGCCCACTGTTATTCCTAGCCAGCATCTGTGATGGGAAATCAGGCAGTCATCTAAACGTTTAGATTGAGCTTTAGCTTAGAACACCCTTGAAGGTGTTTAACCCCTTAAGGACCAAACTTCTGGAATAAAAGGGAATCATGACATGTCACACATGTCATGTGTCCTTAAGGGGTTAAGGAGATTAGGGCTAATTTAGAGGATTCTTCTTAGACCTCTCTGAGTCTTTATAGCCCTTCTACCTATCCAGCATTTCTGGAAACTAGCTAAGAGAAAGGGTGGCTGTGTGTCTGTGATACATTTAACTTTATATCACCTTATTGACAATTTATCACTCCGGTCTCCATACTCTCTGCCTATACCCATCTATTTAGAGGGAATTTCCTTTCCCCTGCCAATATTATATAATAGGTAATAGTATTACCATTATTACACAATTAGGTCTCTGAGGACAGGTGTCAATCCATATCTGCCAAGTGACCCTATGTAGGGGGAATAGTCTCTATTCTGCTCTGTGTCAGTGTGTATCAGGGATCCTTAGCATAGGTGTCAATCCATATCTGCCAAGTGACCCTATGTAGGAGGAACCGTCCCTATTCTGCTCTGTCAGTGTGTATCAGGGATCCTTAGGATAGGTGTCAATCCATATCTGCCAAGTGACCCTATGTAGGGGGAACAGTCCCTATTCTGCTCTGTGTCAGTGTGTATCATGGTCTCTGAGGACAGGTGTCAATCCATATCTGCCAAGTGACCCTATGTAGGGGGAACAGTCTCTATTCTGCTCTGTGTCAGTGTGTATCAGGGATCCTTAGGATAGGTGTCAATCCATATCTGCCAAGTGACCATATGTAGGGGGAACAGTCTCTATTCTGCTCTGTGTCAGTGTGTATCATGGTCTCTGAGGACAGGTGTCAATCCATATCTGCCAAGTGACCCTATGTAGGGGGAACAGTCTCTATTCTGCTCTGTGTCAGTGTGTATCAGGGGCTTTGAGGACAGGTGTCAATCCATATCTACCAAGTGACCCTATGTAGGGGTAACAGTCTCTATTCTGCTCTGTGTCAGTGTGTATCAGGGATCCTTAGGATAGGTGTCAATCCAAATCTGCCAAGTGACCCTATGTAGGGGGAATAGTCCCTATTCTGCTCTGTGTCAGTGTGTATCAGGGTCTCTGAGGACAGGTGTCAATCCATATCTGCCAAGTGACCCTATGTAGGGGGAATAGTCCCTATTCTGCTCTGTGTCAGTGTGTATCAGGGTCTCTGAGGACAGGTGTCAATCCATATCTGCCAAGTGACCCTATGTAGGGGGAATAGTCCCTATTCTGCTCTGTGTCAGTGTGTATCAGGGTCTCTGAGGACAGGTGTCAATCCATATCTGCCAAGTGACCCTATGTAGGGGGAATAGTCCCTATTCTGCTCTGTGTCAGTGTGTATCAGGGTCTCTGAGGACAGGTGTCAATCCATATGTCAAGGTGTCAATATGTCATATGTCAGATGTCAATCCATATCCATTGTGATTTAGGAATGTTAGGTGATCTCTGCCCTTTATGGATTAAAACCAGACTCTGCATCAACTGTGTAATTTTCCATGGGAGTTTTGCCATAGATCCCCCTCCGGCATGCCACAGTCCAGGTGTTAGTCCCTTTGAAACAACTTTTACATCACTTTTGTGGCCAGAAAGAGTCCCTGTGGGTTTTAAAATTCGCCTGCCCATTGAAGTCAATGGCGGTTCGCCGGTTCGCGAACGTTTGCAGAAGTTCCCGTTCGCCGTTCGCGAACCGAAAAATTCGTGTTCGCAACATCACTACTCATTAACACTGCAATTTAATTGCATAGTTCATTCATATCCGCGCGGCTCATCCGATGGCTGGAACTGGAAGGCGGGCAGTGACCGTGAGAAGCGGTCACGTGTCCCGCCTGACTCTAAGAGCGCACCGCGAGTCTCGGGCGCGCTCTTAAAGGGACAGTGGGAGCCTAAATTAGAAAAGGCCTCCCATTGGTCCCTGTCATGCCACACTCCCCATACAATTACTTTTTGGGGGTGTGGATATGACAGGGACCAATCAAAATAGATTGCTCAAACAGGAAGGCGGGCAGTGACCGCGAGAAGCGGTCACGTGTCCCGCCTGAATCTAAGAGCGCGCCGCAAGTCTCGGGCACGCTCTTAAAGAGACAGTGGGAGCCTAAATTGCCAAAAGGCTCCCATTGGCCCCTGTCATGCCACACACCCCATACACTTACCTTTTGGGGGTGTGGATATGACAGGAGCCAATCACATTAGTTTAGATTCTACATATACTTACCCTTTTCCCTTAGTTCCTTGCCCTATCGTGGTTTCTGTTACAGTTCCCTTTAGCGCTTGTTGTGTTCAGTTGTGTTCCTTCGTATTTGACCTTGGCTTTGTATTCTGACTTTGTTTACTCTTTATCCTTATCTGTTCTGTTTGCCGGCTTGCTGTTTACTGTGTACCAGACCCCGGCTAGTCCTAGTTTACGCTGTCTCTTTGTGCCCTTGACCTCGGATCGTTCCTGACTCTGTACTTCTCCTATATACATCGAGTCCGGCCACTCTAAGGTCCGGTAGACGTATCTCCCCTCTGTGTTGTCTTCTGTTTAGCTGGATCCTGCGTGTTGGGGTATATTCTCGTTACAGTATATAGGGGTATAGTGTGTGTAAGTAAGTGCAGAGGGTGTAGTGTGTACATAGGGGGTATAGAGTGTGTGTAAGTATGTGCAGGGGTGTAATTAGTGCTGAATTTAGCATGAGGCTGACAAGGCCCCCAAACACCCTAACATCTGCTGATGTTGGAGATGGGTGGCGAGGGTGTGCTATCCACTGAGCTCTCCCTGCTTAGTTCGCATGCACCACAGTAATGCTGGAACAGGGATATGATGTTACTCCAGTCCCGGCATCACAAAGAGGCACACATGGGAGCTGAGCAGGAAGATCAGAGCTCCCTCACCACCTCCAATGTGAGCCTGCTTGCCAGACCGCCCACCCACCTGTGCCTGTATGCCCTGCCAGCCGAGGTGCAGTCAGCCCCTCTGGACCCCAGGCAAGAATCCACTCAAGCAGTCCCAAAGGGGGGGCTGGGTGGGTTGAACTTAAATTTTTTTTTTTTAAATGTGTGTGTGTGTGTGTGTCTGTTAGTAAGAGTGTGAGTGTGTATGTTACTGAGACTATGTCAGTTAGTGAATATGTATGTGTCAGCTAGTGTATGTGTGTGTCTGATACAGAGTGTATATATGTCGGTCAATGAGAGTGTCTGTTAGTGAATGTGTAGGTCTGTCAATGCGTGAGTGTGCATGTGTTTTGTTGGTGCGTGTGTATGCGTGTCTGTCATTGAATGTGAGTGTGTGTGTGTGTAACCATAAGTCAGTGTAACTGGGAATCAGTGTTTATGTCTGTAAATGTGTATGTTTCAGTAAAAGTGTGTGTTGGTTAAACTTTGTGTGTGACAATGACTGTATCTGTTAGTGAGTGTATATCAGTGAATGCATCAGTGAGGGCGTGTGTCTGTCAGGAAGCTAAATTTGAAAGCGTGGGTGGTGCCTGTTTTGTCATGTCTAGGGCAGCACAAAACCAGAATACAACACTCTGTGTAGTGTGTACATAAGTGCTCATATAATCGGGGCTTAAATAATTCATTTACTAATTTAATGGTTTAAAAAAACAAAAAAATACATGTACTCCCCTCCCTTGTATTGCCTTGTAGGCAGAGAGGGAGCATGCTGATCCCAGGTGGTCGAGTGGGCTGGTTACTTGCAGGCGTCTGTTTCAAAGCATTGCCATGGGTTATGGTGGCAATGCTCTGACAATATCAGAGCTCACGAGAGAAGACGTCTGCCCTGCATGCTGGCAGGAGGCTTTCTGGTTCATCCCCCCCCAGAAATCGTAACTTCACAACAGACCATAAGGGGTCAGTACTGCACTGCAAGGCCTGCAGAGAAGATCTTTTGATCTTCCCTGTCAGCCTCAGCCCACAGCCATTGTAGCCCACCTGGCATTTGTCCACTGGCCAGACTGGGCCTGCCCTCACTGATTTGACACACATATACTCACTGATTTGACACACACTGTCAGACATACTTACAGACCCACACTTACTAACAGACACACTCACTGATTTGACACACTGACAGATACACTCACTGCCAAACACACAATCACTGACACACATACACATTCTCTCACTTTTTTTTTATTTTAAGTCAACCCGGCCTCCTAGTCCAGTGGACATCTTTTCCCTTGGAACCAGTGTGGGGCTTGTGTAATCTTTGTGCTCCTTCAGCACTGCTCCCTCGCATGCTGCTTAGTGATGCCGCAACTGGAGTGATGACATAACCTGTATCACCGCAGGGCGCACAAGGGAGCAGAGCTGGCATAAAGCTGGCATCTTTAAGCGCGAAATGTATAGCTCCCTCATCACCTCTACTCTCCCTAAACCGGCCACTTAACGGGGATGCTAAAGTGGTGAGACAGACATCTCTTGGAGTACCCCCTGCCTCTGGTACGTGTACCCCTTGGCAGCGCGTACCAAGGATTGAAAAAAAAAACCTAGGGTCTAGAGAAGGCTCAAATATTTGGGAGAGACATTAATGATATTAATTGAATCTTCCCTTTACTATTATTTTTACACTGATTGTAATCAATATTTTGATTTAGAATTAAATCATATTGGCCCCACTGTTATTACCATAAAACCATGTAGTGAAAATGGCATTCTGCATGCCACCTAACGTCATCCTCTGCACACCTTAGAAGCCATACCAACAGGACAATTTATATGTGTTTGGAGAAATGCCACTATATTTAAAGGTTTTTGAAGGAAGTATGTTATCTAAGAGAAGTTGTTGGACAGGTCATACATTAATGGACAACTTAAACTGGCAATTAGGAATACTAATACGAGGGAGACTTGGTGCTGGAGAAATGATTACCGTATTTTTCACTCAATAAGACGCACCTGACCATAAGACGCACCTTTTTTAGAAGAGGAAAACAAGAAAAAATAAATTCTGAATCAAATGGTGTACTGGACTATTTAATAAACTATATCAGAATAATATTTCAAGCATGTAAAGTGAACAGCAGTCAACAGTGGCATTAAGAACACTTGTACAGTTTAAACAAACACACACACAGATACACACTGCACTGACCCTCACAACTACAGACATACCTATACATACACACACGGATGCACACAGATACATACACATTGGCATACACACACAGATACACATAACTACACAGATGCACTGACACACAAATTGCAGTTGACATATAACTAACCACCCCCTGTTTCCATATCTTTTGCTGCAGTGAGGTGAATTCCTTAGGCTGGCTGAGGCTAATGGGATGGGAGTCTGACTGCAGAGCTCTTTCTCCTCTCTCCTCCTCTCTCAGCGTGCCTTCAGTCCTCCCAACCCGCGCGGTCAGTAAGCTGGGAACAGTCACTTCCTCCCAGCACTCTATGCTCAGGAGGGGCTCGGTATCGGCTTTCTGCAGCCTAGCCTTCTCATGCATTCGCTCCATAAGATGCACAGACATTTCCCCTTACTTTTGAGGAGGAAAAAGCGTCTTATGGAGCACAAAATACGGTAATAATTCAACTGAATTTGTTTTAACATTTTTACACATTGGGTGAGCCTAACATGGCGAAGTGCATCAGGACTGCAGTGTTAGGAATACAGATATGTATTCTTAAAGCTACTGTGTTCCTGTAAAGGATTTCTGACTACATTAATTGCAATTCTACTAATGTTGCATATTTTGCTAACCTGCACTTTTTGAGAAAACTATTTTGTAGGGAAAACTATGCGAAAAAGTAAGGATGAGAGTATTTTTTAAATGTTTTATTTAAAAGGTAGATAACAACATGTGCCCACCACCGGCACTTTAGAGAGTGCAATGGTGCAGAGGTAAAATAAGGTATATAGATATCCAGAATGGGTATCAGAGGTGAAGATGCAGCAATGTATTTAAATGACTTATTTATATTATATTTGAGCTGCAATGTGGGATGCATATGGGCTCAAACTGAAATTCCTAAAACGTTTTGGATTACAGCGTTTAATGCATATTCTGATACTGAGGAGGAATTCATGATAGTATGTATAAGTTATCAATCAAGGCCCCAGGGAGAGTGCGCAGCTTAGCAGACAGGGGTACATGTATGAGTGTGGGATGGATGATGCATGATTGGCTATGTGCTACGTGTGGGAGTGTGAGATGTGAGGAAGTGGGTGGTGACAAATTAGACTGACCTCAGTGCCACTTAGGAGCCGGGCCAGCAACAAGTTTCCCGCCCACCCTCCCTTTGCTGCTTTGGGCCCGGGGGGTTGTCACAGCGAGGCGGGGGTGTGTCCTTGCAAAATAAGGGATGGTTTGGTAGATTAGATGAAAAAGGGGGATAATGGCCGGGTCTCATCCTCCTCCTGTCTCTTATGGTGAACCTGGAGGAGGTACCAGGTTGGACGTGTCCCCACTGGGTTGTAAGTCGACTGGTGGGGAGCATTATGGTTATGCCCCACCGAGCGGAAAACCGGCTGGTGGGGAGCCCTGAAAAGGAAGATGTTTTTATTATGCCGAGAGGGGGAGGTGAGAGCCTTGGGGAAGTTAGATTGGCAAGGACGGTTTCTTCGGATACTGTATGACTACATGCAAATTGTTTGTGTTAATTTATGATATTTATTATTTTGTTATACGTAAAATGAGTTATACAGTATTTGGTTGTGTTAATAAATGCTGTGGCCTGTTTTCTCCAAGAAGTTGTCTATCGTTATTTGAAGGGGTAAGTTATGGTTTTATGGGGGATGAAGGGAATGCTATCCAATGCCCACTATGTACATACAAATTATGTATGGCCCTATATTTATATCATTACAACCCAAGTAGAAAGCTGTGACAGATCTACTAGAAAACAGGAGGAGAAGGGGAGAATTGGTGTGTGGGCTGAAAAAGGCAAGAATCTATGCATCAAATGCCTGTCTAAAGTAGAAGAGGAAAACAACAAAAAAGCCTCATCTCAAAAAGGACTAAAGGCTTGAGTTCAGGGCCATCTTTAACCTGTTACTTCTGTTAACCTGTTGCTCCCTGTTACTGCTGGGCGGCCCAAGGCAGCTGCCCCATTTGCCCTCTGCCCGCAACAATTTATTTTGGGATCACCTTGTCAGGCACTGTGGACCTTTAACAGCACGACTGGGCCCCTTGCTTTTTGGCAGCCATCTGGGAGGAAGTGACCATTCATCAAAAAACGGAGCCGCGCGGGAAGGAGGAGGATGCATCGAGGAGGTGCCAGGACAGAGCAAGAGCCAGCCCACTGGAACCCAGGGAAGCCACTATACAGCAAAAGGTAAGAAACTGGAGGGTGGCTATCAAATTGTAAATGTTGCGTGTGTCTGTGTGTCAGTATATCTGTCTGTATGTGTGTCTGGTTGTGTGTGTTTCAGTATGTGTCTGTGTGTATGTCTCTATGTGTTAGTATGTGTCTATCTGTATGTGGTCACTTTGTGTATCTGTATATTGTCCAGGGGCGGACTGACCACTCGGGCAGGGCGGACTGACCACTCGGGCAGATCGGTCATGGACCGAGGGCCCGAGGCAGTCAGGGACCTGGCATGCTGCACAAGCATGCTCTGGCTGGGGAGATCAGATCACAGATCTCTCCAGCCAGAAACAAACAGAATTGCACATATTCCAGCAATTGGTTGCTCCTGCAACCTATCGCTCTCTAAGTTTCCCACCTCTGCCCCCCTCCACCCCCACCTTCTGAGACCTGGCAGGAATCCTGCTACTCCTGCCAGGTCTCCCCCATGTAATGTCTGCGGAGCTCCGTGTGAGGGGCAGAGGCGGGGCAGAAGGAGGGGAAGTTACATCACTTCCTGCCCTGCCCTCTCCTGCAGAAGCTGCTGAACCCTGGCAGACAGCAGGTAAGTAAATATTATGTTTTAAACTAATATCCCCCCTTAACCATCCCAGTCCCAGTGCCCCCTTTACCCATCCTAGACCATATGCCCACATTTTCCTATCCTAGCCCCTGTGCCCCCTTCATCCATCCCAGCCCCAGTGCCCCTTCATCAATCCCAGTGCCCCTTTACCCATCCCAGCCCCTGTGCCCCTTTCACCCATCCCAGACCATATGCCCCATTTACAGCCCTATTACTCTCATTCCTATCCCTTCCTGTACCCACCACAGCCTCTGTGCCTTCTTGAAAACTCCTCAGTCTCTCTCTCCCTGTACCCACCTCACCCCTTCCTGCATCCACTACAGCCCTCATCACTCTCATCCCTGCACCTACTACAGCTCCTATCCCTCACTGCTCCCACTACAGCCGCTTTCCCCCCACCGTTCTTATGCCCCCTGCACCTACTACAGCCCTAACCCCCCCCCATGCATTGCAGTCACTATCCACATACATACTGCAGCCCCTGTATCTCCCCCACACAGAGCCTCTAGTATCCATACAAACGCACACTACAGCCCCAGTATCCTCCAGATGCCTGCTATAGCCCCTATCCCACACACATACACAACAGCCCCTATCCACACACACAACACTGCAAACAGCTCCATCTACACACCCACACCCACAAGGAACCTCACTGTATGCAGGGCCGTCTTTAATATTGATTGGGCCCTGGGCAAGCATTTGCTTGGGCCCCCTGGACCCACTCCCTGGCATGCAATCATGCCTCCACCCCAACGCAGTGGGCGAACTAAAGTAGAAAGAGTCCTGGTGCAAGAATTTCATTTGGACCCCCAATTGCAAGGTTGGAAAGAAGGTAGAACCCTATCTGTCGTGCAACTCCAACAATGCATTGACAGCTGGGGCTCTACCAATTTCCCTTGCTTGGGTTGTATTTAGCACTGTGTTTGTATGTAAACATTTTTTTGTATGGAGTATGATTGTGTGAATGTGTTTGTATGTAGTATTAGAGTTTGAATGCAAGTGTACATTTAAGTGTAATGCTGGTTTTTGAATGTAGGGGTTTGTTTATATATAATTTTGGTGTTTAACAGAGGTGTGTTTGTATGAAGTGTTGACTTTCAATGCAGGAGTGTGTTTGTATGTAATGTTGAAGTTTGAATGGAGGGGTGTATTTGTATTTATTGTTGGTGCTCTGACACAGGTAAACACGCTGACACACAAGCAGATACACACACTGACTACATACAGATACGCACACAGATAAACACACAGACACAGAGATAAACTGAGACATACTGACACACATAAAAACATACAATGATAGACATACTGACACACACACTGACACAAACTGTCACACAGGCACATACGATGACAAACATACTGACACACAGATACATATACTGACACACACACAGGCACAAACACTAATAGACATACTGACACACACACACAGGCACATATACAGACATACTAACACACACACAGTATCTCTATCAGCATAGGTGGCTATGTGTGTGTCAGTATGTCTGTATATGTGCCTGTGTGTGTGTCAGTATATCTATCAGTATAAGTGCCTGTGTGTGTGTGTGTCAGTATGTCTATCAGTGTATGTGCCTATGTGTGTGTGTGTCAGAATGTCTGTCAGTGTATGTATCTGTGTGTCAGTATGTTTGTCATTGTATGTGCCTGTGTGTGTCATGATGTCTATCAGTGTGCCTGTGTCAGTATGTATATCAGTGTATGTGCCTGACACACACACACACAACAGGTACACACACAGACACACTGGAAGACATACTGACACACAGGCACATACACTGGCAGACATACTGACACACACAGACACATACACTGATAGACATACAGACACATACACTGTCAGACATTCTGACACACACAGACACATACACTATCAGACATACTTACACACACAGACACATACACTGTCAAACATACTGACACACACACACACACACATACTGACACACACAGACACATACACTATCAGACATACTGACACACACACAGACACATACACTGTCAGACATACTGACACACACAGACACAGACATACTGACATACACACACAGACATACTGACACACACAGACACATACACTTTCAGACATACTGACACACACACAGACACATACACTGTCAGACATACTGACACACACAGACACATACACTGTCAGACATACTGACACACACAGACACATACACTGTCAGACATACTGACACACAGACACATACACTGTCAGACATACTGACACACACAGACACATACACTGTCAGACATACTGACACACACAGACACATACACTGTCAGACATACTGACACACACACACACAGACATACTGACATACACACACACAGACATACTGACACACACAGACACATACACTGTCAGACAAACTGACAAACATAAAATTTACATTTTAAGCCCACCCTCCAGTTTCCTACCTTTTGCTGGAGGGTGGCATCCTTGGCATCCAGTGTGCTGCCTGAGGATGATGTGAGTGAGGAGCCCCCATCCTCACTGGCTCCTCCTCCTCCCTCCCGTGCAAGTCCTTCTTCTCCCGCGCAGCAGCTCTTTATGGGAGGAAGTGACGCTCGGCACTCGCTTCCTCCCAGTGCTGCCGAAAAGCAAGGGGCCCGGTCGCGCTGTTAAAGGGCCACAGCGCCCGACTGGGCCCCTGCTGGTACAAGCCCACTGGGTGGCCCTAAGTGCATGGGCCACCCGGTGGGACTCCTTACAGGGCGGGGCCCGCCTAAAGTGGCCGGGAAACATTTTTTTTTTAGGGCAGCGGGGCCCACGGGACAGTTGCCTTGGGCCCCCCAGGAGTAATTGGGCCCAGGGCAGCTGCCCCGTTTGCCCCGTGTTAAAGACGGCCCTGACTGTATGCACATAATCCCACAACCAGCATCCCCACACATTCAATAAAACACATCACAAGAGGCATCCCCAGCATGGCAATGCTGCATACAGTCTCCTTATACACACAAACACAATTATTACAATTACTTGTATAACACCAACATATTCTGCAGCGCAGTACAATAGGTAACACAAGACAAACAGTGAATTCTATCTCAACATGTTGACATACAGGAACACAAGCAGCATCCCACACATGCAACATCACAATGAGGAGCTACATGCCTATATAAGGGACCTACACTGTATGATCAGGGCTCAGACTTTGCTGTTTTTTGGTGACATTAGTCCCTCTGAGTCCCGGTCGGTGAATCGAATAAAGAATCTCTTCCTTCCTGAAGAAACCTGTGTCCATCTCTCTGTGCTTGGCTTCCGTCAGTTTCTCCGGTATCAACAAGTCACCTCCAAACACATGTGTTTGGAGGCTGCTTGTATGGTTGAACATGTGGTGGATGCTGCTTGTGATGTCACCAATAAACACAGAGGAAGGGTGTAATTACATTTGCTTTATTTTTTTGCTAGTAAGGGGTACTCCACTCAGAAAACATGTTTACTTAAAACGCTGTTTTTGGTTGGATTAACCCCTTAAAGTATATCTGGCCCTGTTTGGGAGACGTCATGACTTACACAGCCATGCTGGGTAGCGTGCACATATTAACTGTGTGAGAGCTGCACAAAGACCTTGCACCAGGAGGCGGGCCCTTGATCTCCTATTCACCGAAGGCCCTGTGAGTTGTCAGTCCGGCCCTGATGTTATCAGTGTCTTGTGGGAGTCTAAGGGAGGGTAATAGAAGGAAGGTATTTAGGACCCGGAATCCTCCATAGCCTGTACTCCTTCGCCTGCCCTAATTAGCAACTGCTGAGGCTTTAATTAGCAGACCTCAGAGCAGAAAGGCAGGAGATACAATCTAACCTGCTGGAAGCAGGTCTGTGCAAAGCATCACTCTTGTAAAAAGTGCTAAAGGTTGGTTAGATTATTAAAATACAGTCCAAGAAAAAAGGTTAGGTTAGCGCTAATAATACAGTGGATAGGCAGCGGCCTAACAGAGGGTAACCCTCTATATGAGAAATGTACAACAAGAAAAAAGAGAGGCTGCGCCAAAAGGAAATTAAAATATTTTATAAAAAATAGGAAAAAATAAATCAATATATAAAGAAAAAAAAATGTATATAAAAAATATAAAAAATAAGTTCCAATAAAAATCAGAAGGTGAATAGGTATAGTCACTGATTCCGCTGGTAGAGTATCTTCTCTGTTTATTGTAGTTCAAATCGTCTCGTGATTTGGAAGACACAAAAAGAGAGGACCAATCGTGCGGAGTGTATAAAGTAAATATTACATAAAATAAAATTTAAGTATTACACAGTATTACATTTGCATGAGCTATGGCCAGCTCAGGTATAACAGGCATACAGCGGAATAATCCCCGCGTGTAGGATATGTCAATGCTTGTCCTCCAGGGGGTGATAATATCCAATTCTCAGGAGAAGAAGAAAATAAAAACTGCAAATAGTGCTCTCTGATAATATGATGTGACCGTAGATAAAATAAAATAAAATATACTCACAAAGAGAGTGCAGACAACACTGCACTCTGGAAGTAGCGTTGGTGGTATAATCCCCACCTTAGAATTAGTTGAGTAGAATGCCAGGAAAAAATTAAAATAGTGTGTAAAAAGATATTCACCTTCTGGTTTTTATTGGAACTTATTTTTTATATTTTTTATATAATTTTATTTTCTTTATATATTGATTTATTTTTTTCCTATTTTTTTTTCTTATAATTCTTTATTTTTGTGTGCATGTGAGTTACAGTCATTTTGTCAATGCCCCAACAGTAGTGACAAACATACGATTATACAAAGCGTAACATTTAGAGACATTCAATTATACAGCACATTTTTAAGTATAATGCAAGTAATTGTCAAGGTTATATTTAGGTTATTCTGGTGACAATACATGTAGTGTAGGCATAGTATACTTGTCAATTGAACAGGCTAATGTGATTTGGCTAAGTAGCTATAGTTTCAATAAGGTCCACATTCTTTTTTTTGTTGTTGTGCAGTGCAAGGACAACAGTTAAGAGAAGGCACATCAGGAATAGCATCAAAAAAGTGTTGACGGGGGGCGGGGCCTAACAGCTAACATGGCCGGTCGCACATTTTATGAGCTCCTGCAGCATTGAACAAAAGAGCGAAGATACCGACCGATATACAAACATTAGCGGCAAACAGGGACCGCTACAAGACGCACAACGACATCAGGAACAGAATGATTCCTATCCGGTACCGGCGCGCCGCGGAAAATCCTAAACTGACCATGCGGCCTACACCAGAGCGGAGCCTGAGGACCGGGGGAGGCGGCCGATCTCCTGGCTCGGGACAAGCTCCTAAAACCGGTACAGCCCTGCTACCCCACCCCTCTGGACCGGTGGGGGACATCCCGGTCCTCGCTGGGGACGATTACCCCCACAAGCACACATGATCAAGCGACTAAACCATCAAACAAACGGGACCCCATAGCCCCAGCCAAGATGGCGGCGAGGACGAGGGTTGGGACCCAGCACACATGCATCCAGCCACCCAAGCACACAGGGGATTTTATTGACCGGCTACGCACTTATTTCTGGGCACAACTTAAAGCCCGAAGAAAAACCTACAGGCTGGCTATGAGGGAGGTGGCAGCGTGGATACGCCCGACCACCCGGCGCATCCTTCCATGGAACCCCCCTGGCAGCGTCAGAGCAGCCCCCAGACTGCATCGGATCCGACGCTCAGAGAGGTGGGAGACAGTGCCGGGTCCCTCGAGAGCCGAAAATCACGTGCACAAGCCACGTAACGAGGCACTATCTACTCCTCGTTCAGGGGTCCCAACAACCAAAGGCCAGCACATCACTTACCACACAACGAGATGGCGGGAAAAGGCGACACATCCCTCGGGCACCCGCAATCCCTCTCATGCACGATGTCTCCAAGACGCAGGTACCTGCCGGCGACTACACAAAGGTGAATCCTACATACCAGCGGCACCAACAAAGGCCTCACCAAACCTGCTCCCCTCCGCTCGGCACAGCACGACCCAGATCCCTGTGACTGAAGCCACAAAGCGAGAGACCGAGCGGCTGCACGGCAAGCGACCTCCCCACAGACTGGGTATTGGGTGAGGAAAGGCGAAGACCTGACATGCCTGACAGCATACTGCCGTGAGGATGCTGGCACAGGGGACATTGCAGGCCATATTTAAAGTGGTGGGGGAAGTGACTCCTGAGATTTTTTAAGTTAACTGTCCTATTTATGCCAACATACTCACTACTAGACAGCCTAGCACAGTTGATTTTACGTATAGTTTTTGGTTCTGCCTAATGTGTCCCCTATCGTACCTCTACGATGCCTCTTTTAACGTGACATATGCCTTGGTATCACCATGATCTACTCTGTCTTAACAAACAATATGTCTACTATCTACCAAACCTAAATACCAATGTTTAATCATCAGATAGGAAGTAGCTCAGAACTGTCACCTGATCTGCCATCACTAGCCCATGCCAAATGGTGACACCTGCCACGCAAATACAATGATCTAGCGTATGAGTTGGGCTTACAGCCTTGACTAGCTAAACAATTCCTGCTAAATGTTGTACAACTATGTTTTTTCCTGTTATTCATATTATAAAAAGTGCAAGTTTTTCCTGAGTGCCAAGTTTACAGCGGCTTAGTGTAGCTTAACACAGAACTAGCTAACTAACTAACTAGCTAACTAATATAAATTAGTTCTTGAATACAATATCTCAGTAACATAAGCATGTTTCACAACCTACCTTAATACTTTTATTACCGTGTCTATGACTTTGCATAGCTTAGTATCTTTCTTAATAGTTAATCTAGACATGTTATGTGTAGCCTGTACGTTACATTACACTTAAAAAATTGTGCAGTATATCCAAATGCCCTGTAACTATTATGCGTTGTCGTAAACTGTCTTGCAAACACTGCTAGGGCATTGTACAACTGTCTGTTAATCATATGCACACAAAAATAAAGAATTATAAAAACAAAAAAGTGTTGACATTTCTCTATACATGTCAAAGATTACTGCACAATTCTTTATATATTCGAAGAGTACATGCTGCTCCTAGATTTGAGTAACAGATAACGTGTAGCATGGCATAAGTTGGTGCCTAAAGTAAAACAAAATTTATGCTGACAATAAATGTTCAATTATAATGTCATAGTTCCTAACATCCTATTATTAATATATACGCATAGACAACAAGAAATGGACAGTAATAATTACTTACAGTTGGTATGTCAAAACTGGTTAAATGTAAGGTATAGATAAGTCTACATGGTAATCACATAGGAGATGCATGTATGCGTGTCCAAGGTGGTGATTACGGTGAGAAAGCGATGTAAGTAAGCACCACTGTGTCTGTCTAGTTTCTGCATATATTGAGAAAAAAAAAAAGGGGGTAGTATAAGCAATCTTCCTGAGCCGTAGCCTAACTATATATAAATGTCCTGATGATAATAAGGCTGTATGTAAGTGATGTTAGCCATGCGTGCCCAAACTAGTGAAGTGATAGTGTGGCTATGTATTCCTTCACACTTTAATGGTACGAGTTAAAGCCTTGGTAGGTTAAGTTGGAAGGTGTGTAGTAGCACTGGTTGATAAAACGTCATAGTTAGGCGTATTGACTTAAATCCTGTGTCTGCTAAAAATGAGAAGATAAGTAAAATGGAAATCATAGCAGAGATCGGTCCCTGGGAGCGTATACAGGTTGCCAGTGTTAGTTAAACCGTTGGGTACGACACTACTTGCACACTGGTGTGATATATAGCGGAGCTTATTTGGCATAGAGCTAGGTACGGCGTATTGTGAGTTGCGTCAGATTATATACATGTATGTGTATATATGAAAACAGAAAAACAAAACTTTTTGTTTCAGTCTTCTAGGAAGGGGAAACATGGGTTAGGAAAAAGGGCCTACGTGAGGTCCTCTGTTAAGCGCCAGTGGAATATTTTCCCTGTGCCTCAAGGGGCCTTGTGCCATGCACGCGCAGCCGGGCATATCAGAACACCCTGAATTAAAATAATAAAGGGAGATAAGAAACAATTTAAGTAAATTTTAAGAAGAACACAAGGGGAATGCAGACAGTACACAGTACACAGCCCCCTCCCCCCCCCCCCCCCCCGTTTAGTTGTGGCAGTCCATAGTCTGGTAAAGGTAAGCCTTGGTAGGCTGCCTGCAACATGGTAGCTTTGGCTCCCAGAGGGTCTTTGGCCTCTTTCCTGATCCCCTCTCCGTTCCATCCCTCAAGCAGAGTGATCTGGGGCAAAGTGGGCACTCGGAGAGTGAAACAGTCCGCAGGGCCCCCCCCTCCCCCCCCAGGGTCCACAGGCCGCTCATCTCCTGCACCTCCCCTACACCTTCAGGGACTCTGTGAGACCTCGTCCCCTGAGATGTCTCTCCCAGCTCCGGCCACACACTTGATTCCGTCATGTTTCGCTCGCGGCCACCGGTACACCGCTGCTCCACACTATCCGGTTCCACAGGGCTCGCGGTGCTGGGGACAAGTCTCTCCAGGCCCCCCACAAACCCAGAGGTTGAGGACAACATGCCTCCGATGGGTGGACATTCCGGGTGGCTCTTTCCACAGGTCCACAGTCCCCAGGGCTTATGTGCGACATGTTGCAGCCCCCTACGGCACGTGAGTGTGTCTTCTTGTACCGGCATTCCCGGGCACAGCGTGATGGTTGTTCGCGCCCCATAGGTCTGGTGGGAGGATGGGGGATCGCCATTCTTGGATGTAACTTAAGTTGCGGGACAATCCCCCATTTAGGTGGGGGGGGGAGAGCGGGACCTGGCCGCCACCCGCCTTCAGCATCATGTCCCACAGGGCTTTAGGGAGCAGCCACAGGCACATTGAGGAGTAGGCTGGCATGTTCCACCATTGCTGTTTATCGAGGCGTCGGAGTGGAGCCTGGAGGTAGGCCTTAGACGTCGGCAGGCTTGGTATTTCTACAGGCTTGGTATTTCTGTGGTCTCTGGTGGGTTCCAACAGGCATATGTAGTAATAGTTAGTGGTCTGCTGGACACTTTTGGCAGTAAATCACCATCTTTAGAGAGCAAAGATCGGAGCTGAAGAAGATGGCTTCCGCTCCGCTCGGCGGCCCTGCCCCGCCCCCTTTTTCCTATTTTTTATAAAATATTTTCATTTCCTTTTGGAGCAGCCTTTCTCTTTTTTTCTTGGTTAGATTATTACCCTGGTTTAGTAAGGGACATTATGTTTATGTTTAGTAAGTGCTGAAATTTGAGCTAGGATTTTGTTTGTAGATTTTCTTTTCTGTTTTGCTGCATTTATTATCAAACGGATTGCTGCTTGGATTTTGTTCACAATGTAAATAAACCACACCTTTTTGCATAAAGAGACTGTTGTCCTATACCTGTTACCCTAGAGGACTGTGTTGCTTTGCCCATTAGAAAAGGTCACTGTGTGTGTGTGTGTGTGCGTGTATATATATATATTTGTGTTAAGGGCTCATGATAGTACAGAAGATACAAACACTGATAAGTGTAGGATGGTATTAAAAGAGCAAGTCGGTTGTGGTGTGCCGGAACCGACGATGAGGTAGGCCTGTAAATAAAGAGGGCCCACCAAGAAGAAATGTAAAGAGAAAAGGAGTTAATAATGAGGAGTGGGTGGGAGGGTGATGCAGCGCTGACCTCGAACGATATGGAGCCAGGTAAGGGGTGTCCCTTAAGTAGGGAAGAGGTGTGTCATACGCCCCTCCCACAATTACAGGCCAAAAGGCCTTAATACTTGTGTTAAGGGCTCATGATAGTACAGAAGATACAAACACTGATAAGTGTAGGATGGTATTAAAAGAGCAAGTCGGTTGTGGTGTGCCGGAACCGACGATGAGGTAGGCCTGTAAATAAAGAGGGCAAAAGTAGAAAATCAAATTTCTTACATACCAGCAATATACATACTTTAACCAGACATGTCTTGAAAGGCATTTCTTACTTCTTGTACCGGGCTAGGTATGTATCTAGAGTAAGCCGATGATTTCCAGCGCCCTAGTGACTTGATAACATGAACTGGAATGTTTGCACTGGATGCTGTGGAGGCCGCTCCTATGCGGAAGGAGTGGCCCGAATAGTTAGCTGATTTGAGGCCCAGCTGTGTAAGTAAAGACCTGACGTGTGTCATAAAGGTGGTGGTAGTGAGTACCGAACCTTGTAGACTGAAAGTGGTTGAGATGGTGGTTCGTTGTTATGCTGGGTATATGAGTCCAGTAGTTTGACGGGGCTCCACCTGTTGTTAGTAGGATAGTACTTAACCTCTACTGAAAGTGCATGGTGACTGGTTTTGGAGTGAGGCAGAGTCAAGATATAATAGTCCATGTGTTTTGTTAAGTGTGAATGAAGTAGGATGTGAGTGGACTGTGTTGTGCTGATGGCGGTAAATTCTCTTGATCTCAAGAAACCATAAACAAGGCTACGTATATGGTGGTTTTAACGATGAGGTTTGTGTTGTTGGCAAAGGGTTTAAATCTAGTGAATTGTATAAGTCTTTAAAAATATGGAAATCTATGGGTAGCCTCTGGGCCGTACGTGGGAGTTCGGATCTCTTAATACCCCTAAGGATGTTCTTAATTGGTAGGAGGATACTTGATTTGTCTGGTTGTAAAGTTAGCATGTGATGTTGGATGCCTGTCAGATATGGTTTGATTGTGTTGTATGATAGTTTGAGTTTGAGGTGGCAAAAAGAAGCAAAGCCCAACCAGGATGTCACGATGAAAGGTTGTAAGATGTTGTGTTCAGAAAGGAATCTTTAAATCAAATGAAAGCTCTATCGTAAGTTTCCCGGGTATTAGTAGACAGTGCTAATTGGGACAATGTTCTGCTATGTTGCATAATAGCATCTAGTCCATTACTAGATGGTGGAATAGTGGGGTGTTCGTGGCTGTGAGTGCGGCTGACGGGAGTATTTGACGAAAAGCCTGGAAATTAAAGCGAGACAAATTGTCAGCAGCAGTGTTACATACACCTGGAACATGAATACAAAACAAGAGAAAATTATGACATGCAGCCAGCCAAGTGAGTTTCCTCAAGAATCTCATAATAGTCAGTGATTTGGATCGGCCTTGTTTATAATGTGACAAGTTACTTGGTTGTCTGAGTAGCAACGTACAGACGAACCTGCCCATAAATGCACCCATGCCACGGCAACCGTCACGATGGGATATATCTCAAACAGAGCTGAGGTAGTGGAAAAACCCTCCAGGTCCTGAACTTCTGAAGGCGAGCTGCCCCAAAGCCATTCGTTCCTGAAAAATTGCTGCAAAACCTGTGGTAGACGCCGCGTCTGACCAAATGGTAGGTGAGGAGTCAGACAATTTTGGAAGGAACATGCTTTTACCATTCAAGGTGGTTAAAACTTTTCTCCACATAATTACGCCTGCCGTGGCTTGGGTATCCAGGGGTGACCTGTGTCCATCATGTCTAAAAGTGGGAAACATGTAAAGGAGTTGTGAGATGAAAGCCCGGCCTTGAGGTATGATGCGAATGGCAAAATTCAGTGACCCAAGCAGAGACTGTAATTCTTGTGGTTGCAAGTTACCGAGTTGTATGTAGAGATTATGTTGATCAGAATGTTTTCTACCTTGGGCGTGGCAGGCTAGCTTGCATGGTGGCTGAGTCTAGTATGATACCCAGGAATGTGATGAAGGTATCTGGTGCTTCAGTCTTGGTGGAGGAGACTGGGACACCCACCTGTTCGAATAGACTGATGGTTTCTTTTAGGCTACTGGGAGGGGAAATATTCTCCTCGACCAGTAAGAAATCATCCAGATAATGTATAACTGTAGGGCATCTGGCTATATTTAATAAAACCAGCATAGGGTTTCGGTGAATACGTCGAAAATGGCCAGACTACTTGGAACCTAAATGTTAAACGTGAGCAAAATAGTAGTTCCCTGCCCCCTGATACCATGCAGGTGACACAGTGTAGGGTGGATAGGCAGTAACTTGAAAGCATTGTGATATCAGTCTTACTGAGCCATGCTCTGGCCCCTGCCTGCATGATAGCCGTAATGGCGTGATCTATGGTGGAATATTGCAATGAAAATTCCTCAGAGGGTATGAGGGAGTTCAGACTAGGAGTGGCAGAGGTGTGAGATGTTGATAGATCAATGATAAGTCTCTGTTTGTGAGAAGATTTCCCTGTGACAATACCGATGGGGTTTGTCCGCCATGTGGTGAACGGAGGGGACTGGAAGGGCCCCCATAGGAAGTCCTCTGCCACTTCCTGGCTATGAGTGTCTCCACCGCTGTAGGGTTTGTTGTGCGGATTGTAAATTAGGACATTCCAGGATTCCGGAAGGCATGTGTATGAGGCCTGTGTGAATCCTTCTGATAGACCCGAGATAATGAATTCCACCAAATGTCTAGATGGATGATGTGGCAGTAATGTCGTAAGTACAGAAATGTTTATTGATGTTAAGTATAGTTTTGGGATACATTTTATTTGGACACAGATTTAGCATGTGCCCTGAAACAGATGGCTGGAGAAAGTGATTGCAACTCAACCAATGCTGGAGGGGTCGCAGCGGCCGACCCAGCCATGGTAAGGGGTGTAGTGACCGATTCCCCAGGGGTGATACTGGCAGGCTAACTAGGCCTGAAAGGCGAAAAATTTATCTTGTTTTGTGACAGGTGAGGCCCTGCTAGTTGCCAAGTGGCTATGAGAGGCTCTGTCTATGAGTTGGCGCGAGGGGTTATTGAGGCCACCCGTCGTAGTGGCAGGAATCGTAGGCCTCTCGGTGATAGTAAAAGAAAACAGGGGGAGGGAGTGACAGGTGAGGCCCTCTCTATAATATTGCGAGGCGGCTAACTCACGTGTGGCCCGATGGCGTTTGCCTCCGAAAAGTTGAGGCAAGGTGTTGGCCTCGCGGACCACTAAACGATAGGCAGAAATGCCAAGAAGGGAGGTACCTATTTGGGCCTATACCCCTAACTTGCCAGTACTCTATGGCCTAGAAGAATGAAACGTATGTGAACTACAACGTGAGCAGGCTTACGTACCTGGTAGTATGTATGAAGTTTTGAGATTCGACAGGTATGAAAACCTGGATAAACCTAAAAAGGGATAGAGTGAGAATGGATCCTGTGAGACCTGTGTAATCTGTATAGGCTGGGATTAGGGCTTCTAGCAGTATGTGTGGGAGGTGTAAAATCTATGAGTATGATAGTGACATGACTGCCCATGCTTGGTGACAAGCGTTACGCTGAGTCCGATACCTGGCAGCAGGGGATTGGCCGTGTAATGTGTATATATGGAAGGTGATCAGATGATATGCATGTCACTAAACTGATCTGGGAATGCAAGGGACTTTTTAATGTGAAGTGACAATATGCAGAATCATAAATGTTGCTGTAAAGTGACGTATGAATGTATGAACCAGAACGTGTGATTCAAAAACCGAAAGTCTTGTTAGACGTATATGCCGTGTTCTTGAATACTCGTGTTACGTCGTCAGAGTGTGTCAAGAAAAGGCCTGAGTTTGTAAATGCCATGTGAAATAACAATCTATGCAGAAAATGTTGTAACGTGACGTATGAGTGGTTGAACCAATGCGTGTGATTCAACCCGAAACCCTCTGTGGAAGGTAGGACCGTGTTCTTATATACTCGTGGTATATCGTATGAGTATGATAAGAAATGGCCTGAATAGTTAGTGCCATGTAATCGTAATGTACATGGTTGTAATAACATCATATCTCCATTATACTCTTTGAAAATAGGACCGTGTCCTTGAACTCGTGGTATGTCGTACGAGCATGACAGAAAAAGGAGCCGTAATGTAGGCTAACCATAACAGTAATATACATGTAATATCTGCATTGTAAAATAAAATAACTATTATTATTAAAACCATATATATATATATATATATATATAATAAGCAAACTGAAACAAAATAGACAACCTAAGATCGTGTAAAATAAGTATTTGAAAGTTTAACCGATTACTGTGCAGGAAACGTATGATTGGTTGGATCAGTACGTGTGATTCAACCCGAGTATGCATGAAAAGGAATTAAATCCTTGTGTCATGGTTAACAACAAAGAAATGAGGCCTGTAACGTAGGCTGATTTAATTGTAATGAAATGGATAATTATAAAAAAAAACTCCAGTAAGCGTGGGAGTCCAATGTCTATACAGAAATGTTAGCTGGTTTCATACCCTGATGTAATAAGTGATACCTTAAAAATAGCATGAAAATGGTCTGTATTTAACCAAGCAACTTTTTAACCAAATGTAAATACATGAAATGATGAAATGTAACTCACGAAAAGATCTATGTGAATACATAGCAGAATAACCAAATCTTAGTATGAAGGGAAACAGAAGTTAGCATGAATAGCTTAACCGTATGCATTTTAATGCGAACAGCAATCGTGCATAGAATATACTATGAATAAGTGCCGACCAGAAAACACAAACCGAAATGACAATCGTTTAAATGAAGCAAGGTTGGTTTTTACATGAAATGCAATAATGTCTGAGAAGCCTGTAGTACACTGAATGACCGGTAGGGGTCAGTGTGTAGGCGAAAATGCAGTGGTTCGATGGTTTGTACATGAAATGCAATAATGTCTGAGAAGCCTGTAGTACACCGAATGACCAGTAGGGGTCAGTGTGTAGGCGAAAATGCAGTGGTTCGTTGGTTTGTACATGAAATGCGATAATGTCTAAGAAGCCTGTAGTACACCCAAAGACCAGTAGGGGGTTTAAACGAATGATATGCATGAACATGCAATGGTTTTAGAACAGACTTAGACAAAATGCAGCCGTAAAGTGAGGACCTGACCCGTGCATGGTGCCGTGGGACTGATGCCTGGCATAACGGGTAGGTTGACTTACAGTTTGAGAGTCACTTGGACACCATCCACGGCGATGGATTGAAGAAAGAAGGTGGTAGGCCGGAAAAGCCTGTGGCTGGATTCCTGACACAGCTCTGCTTAAAAAAACCTCATGGAGTAATCAGGTAAAATGGCATCTGGATGACCCGGAAGTGGAAATGATGCAGCGCTGACCTCGAACGATATGGAGCCAGGTAAGGGGTGTCCCTTAAGTAGGGAAGAGGTGTGTCATACGCCCCTCCCACAATTACAGGCCAAAAGGCCTTAATACATATATATATATATATATATATATATATATATATATATAGTGTGTGTATTTGTGTGTCTGTATATCTGCATGTATGTCAGGTTGTGTATCTATGTTATTGTGTGTATCTTTGTATCTGTGTATCTGCATGTGTGTCAGTATATGTGTGTAGCAGTGTATATGTGCATACATCTCCGCATACAAACGCCAACACTACATACTCCTGCATTGAAACATTAACATTACATACAAACACACCTCTGTGTTAAAAACACCAAAATTATATAAAAATACACCCCTGCATACACATAAATGCATGCTTGCGTTCAAACGCCAACATCACATACGAACACACTCCTGCATTCACACAAATATACTCCATACAAAAACATGCTTACAAGCAGGGGACAATGGTAGAGCTGTCAAAGCATTGCTGGAGTTGTATGACAAAGTCGGACAAATTATTTGTCGTACCATATGCTCCAGAAAAGGTGAAGCTGCCTCCTCCTCAAGATTAAGCCATTGGATTACAGCTGTTATTGCAGACACATATAGAAAACAGGGTCTATTCCTACTTAAATGTAACAAACAATTAAAAGTCCTTTATTAGTAAATAGTGGGACATCAAAAGAAGAGGAGATATCCCAGCGATGACTAACTAACAGAGAAACAAAGTCAGTGATGATAGTCAAAACCGAGAATACACAAGGACTAAACAGAATATAGGTAAAAGAAATTAGTATGCTGATAAAAATCGTGATACTAATGTAAACATATAAGATAATGTTTGATCGAGTAGGTTTAGACACCACCGTAGTGATGTGCTAAAAAATTATAAATGACAGGAGTAAGTTCATCAGTAATACTCCTGTTCCTAACCGTGATGCAAAGATAGCTGGGGCATAATACGAAATAGTACTGTCAAAAACGGCTCGCTGCCGTCACATAGTTTAGTATCAGCTTCGTTAATATGATGACCACTGCTATTGTGGTGGAATCTCAGTAAAAATAAATTTAGTAGGCCGAGATTACCACGTGGCATGTGTACGTGCATATACTGGTGTATCGGTCGGTTGGTTGCACGTGGCAAAGATACGATCAGTAGTGTACGGAGCATGTGCGAGCATACCGGATGTAGTATTCCCCTCCTCCATTGTGCTGGGCAAGCCATGCGGTCAAACCGGAAGTTAGTTCTTGTTCGATTGATTGGGTAAGAGTATGTGTGGGTGGAGCTTATTATGGGAGGAGTTACATGCCTATATAAGGAGCCTACACTATTGTCCGGGGCTCAGATCTTGTTGTATTTTGGTGACATTAGTCCCCCTGAGTCCCGATCGGTAAACCGAATAAAGAATCTCTTCCTTCCTGAAGAAACCTGTGTCCATCTCTCTGTGCTTGGCTTCCGTCAGTTTCTCCGGTATCACTATCAAGGAGCACCCGGGAGGATATCACGCCTCACTCAAAAAGGTTGCCTAAGTCAATACTTGGGTGGTAAAGTATCAATTAGTAACATATTCTCAAAAGGTCCTAGTAACCAAAGTAGACATAAAGACACTGGTCGGTGTAAAGTACTTGTGACGAAACTTTTACACCAATCAGGGTTTTTCTGGGTTGGTTTCATTACCATTCCCCTCTAACTACTAGGATTTTTAACTCAGCCTTCACTCTCTTTATATACCTTTCCTGTACTAGATGCCCTTGAAGGCATCTTTCTAACTTACTGTATATCTACCCAGACTACTTGACTCTGTTTTCCAGTAACATACCTGACAGCTGCAGAACGTTATGTTTATCGTTACCACTTTTACTACACCTTCAGGGACTCTGTGAGACCTCGTCCCCTGAGATGTCTCTCCCAGCTCCGGCCACACACTTGATTCCGTCATGTTTCGCTCGCGGCCACCGGTACACCGCTGCTCCACACTATCCGGTTCCACAGGGCTCGCGGTGCTGGGGACAAGTCTCACCAGGCCCCCCACAAACCCAGAGGTTGAGGACAACATGCCTCCGATGGGTGGAAGTTCCGGGTGGCTCTTTCCACAGGTCCACAGTCCCCAGGGCGTATGTGCGACATGTTGCAGCCCCCAACGGGACGTGAGTGTGTCTTCTTGTACGGGCATTCCCGGGCACAGAGTGATGGTTATTCGCGCCCCATAGGTCTGGTGGGAGGATGGGGGATCGCCATTCTTGGATGTAACTTAAGTTGCGGGACAATCCCCCATTTAGGTGGGGGGGGGAGAGCGGGACCTGGCAGCCACCCGCCTTCAGCATCATGTCCCACAGGGCTATAGGGAGCAGCCACAGGCACATTGAGGAGCAGGCTGGCGTGTTCCACCATTGCTGTTTATCAAGGCGTCGGAGTGGAGCCTGGAGGTAGGCCTTAGACGTCGGCAGGCTTGGTATTTCTACAGGCTTGGTATTTCTGTGGTCTCTGGTGGGTTCCAACAGGCATATGTAGTAATAGTTAGTGGTCTGCGGGGCACTTTTGGCAGTAAATCACCATCTTTAGAGAGCAAAGATCAGAGCTGAAGAAGATGGCTGCCGCTCCGCTCGGCGGCCCGGCCCCGCCCCCTTTTTCCTATTTTGTATAAAATATTTTTATTTTCTTTTGGAGCAGCCTTTCTCTTTTTTCTTGGTTAGATTATTACCCTGGTTTAGTAAGGGACGTTATGTTTATGTTTAGTAAGTGCTCAAATTAGAGCTAGGATTTTGTTTGTAGATTTTCTTTTCTGTTTTGCTGCATTTATTATCAAATGGATTGCTGCTTGGATTTTGTTCACAATGTAAAAAAACCACACCTTTTTGCATAAAGAGACTGTTGTCCTATAACTGTTACCCTAGAGGACTGTGTTGCTTTGCCCATTAGAAAAGGTCACTGTGTGTGTGTGTGTATATATATATATATATATATATATATATATATATATTTGTGTGTCTGTGCATGTGTATCTATGTCATTGTGTGTATCTTTGTATCTGTGTATCTGCATGTGTGTCAGTGTGTATCTATATGTAGTCAGTGTGTGTCATCGATTATCTGTGTATCTGCATGTGTATCAGTATATGTGTGTAGCAGTGTATATGTGTATCAATATATGTGTGTAGCAGTGTATATGTGCATACATCTCCGCATACAAACGCCAACACTACATACTCCTGCATTGAAACATTAACATTACATACAAACACACCTCTGTGTTAAAAACACCAAAATTATATAAAAATACACCCCTGCATACACATAAATGCATGCTTGCGTTCAAACGCCAACATCACATACGAACACACTCCTGCATTCACACAAATATACTCCATACAAAAACATGCTTACAAGCAGGGGACAATGGTAGAGCTGTCAAAGCATTGCTGGAGTTGTATGACAAAGTCGTACAAATTATTTGTCGTACCATATGCTCCAGAAAAGGTGAAGCTGCCTCCTCCTCAAGATTAAGCCATTGGATTACAGCTGTTATTGCAGACACATATAGAAAACAGGGTCTATTCCTACTTAAATGTAACAAACAATTAAAAGTCCTTTATTAGTAAATAGTGGGACATCAAAAGAAGAGGAGATATCCCAGCGATGACTAACTAACAGAGAAACAAAGTCAGTGATGATAGTCAAAACCGAGAATACACAAGGACTAAACAGAATATAGGTAAAAGAAATTAGTATGCTGATAAAAATCGTGATACTAATGTAAACATATAAGATAATGTTTGATCGAGTAGGTTTAGACACCACCGTAGTGATGTGCTAAAAAATTATAAATGACAGGAGTAAGTTCATCAGTAATACTCCTGTTCCTAACCGTGATGCAAAGATAGCTGGGGCATAATACGAAATAGTACTGTCAAAAACGGCTCGCTGCCGTCACATAGTTTAGTATCAGCTTCGTTAATATGATGACCACTGCTATTGTGGTGGAATCTCAGTAAAAATAAATTTAGTAGGCCGAGATTACCACGTGGCATGTGTACGTGCATATACTGGTGTATCGGTCGGTTGGTTGCACGTGGCAAAGATACGATCAGTAGTGTACGGAGCATGTGCGAGCATACCGGATGTAGTATTCCCCTCCTCCATTGTGCTGGGCAAGCCATGCGGTCAAACCGGAAGTTAGTTCTTGTTCGATTGATTGGGTAAGAGTATGTGTGGGTGGAGCTTATTATGGGAGGAGTTACATGCCTATATAAGGAGCCTACACTATTGTCCGGGGCTCAGATCTTGTTGTATTTTGGTGACATTAGTCCCCCTGAGTCCCGATCGGTGAACCGAATAAAGAATCTCTTCCTTCCTGAAGAAACCTGTGTCCATCTCTCTGTGCTTGGCTTCCGTCAGTTTCTCCGGTTTCACTATCAAGGAGCACCCGGGAGGATATCACGCCTCACTCAAAAAGGTTGCCTAAGTCAATACTTGGGTGGTAAAGTATCAATTAGTAACATATTCTCAAAAGGTCCTAGTAACCAAAGTAGACATAAAGACACTGGTCGGTGTAAAGTACTTGTGACGAAACTTTTACACCAATCAGGGTTTTTCTGGGTTGGTTTCATTACCATTCCCCTCTAACTACTAGGATTTTTAACTCAGCCTTCACTCTCTTTATATACCTTTCCTGTACTAGATGCCCTTGAAGGCATCTTTCTAACTTACTGTATATCTACCCAGACTACTTGACTCTGTTTTCCAGTAACATACCTGACAGCTGCAGAACGTTATGTTTATCGTTACCACTTTTACTACACCTTCAGGGACTCTGTGAGACCTCGTCCCCTGAGATGTCTCTCCCAGCTCCGGCCACACACTTGATTCCGTCATGTTTCGCTCGCGGCCACCGGTACACCGCTGCTCCACACTATCCGGTTCCACAGGGCTCGCGGTGCTGGGGACAAGTCTCACCAGGCCCCCCACAAACCCAGAGGTTGAGGACAACATGCCTCCGATGGGTGGAAGTTCCGGGTGGCTCTTTCCACAGGTCCACAGTCCCCAGGGCGTATGTGCGACATGTTGCAGCCCCCAACGGGACGTGAGTGTGTCTTCTTGTACGGGCATTCCCGGGCACAGAGTGATGGTTATTCGCGCCCCATAGGTCTGGTGGGAGGATGGGGGATCGCCATTCTTGGATGTAACTTAAGTTGCGGGACAATCCCCCATTTAGGTGGGGGGGGGGAGAGCGGGACCTGGCAGCCACCCGCCTTCAGCATCATGTCCCACAGGGCTATAGGGAGCAGCCACAGGCACATTGAGGAGCAGGCTGGCGTGTTCCACCATTGCTGTTTATCAAGGCGTCGGAGTGGAGCCTGGAGGTAGGCCTTAGACGTCGGCAGGCTTGGTATTTCTACAGGCTTGGTATTTCTGTGGTCTCTGGTGGGTTCCAACAGGCATATGTAGTAATAGTTAGTGGTCTGCGGGGCACTTTTGGCAGTAAATCACCATCTTTAGAGAGCAAAGATCAGAGCTGAAGAAGATGGCTGCCGCTCCGCTCGGCGGCCCGGCCCCGCCCCCTTTTTCCTATTTTGTATAAAATATTTTTCTTTTCTTTTGGAGCAGCCTTTCTCTTTTTTCTTGGTTAGATTATTACCCTGGTTTAGTAAGGGACGTTATGTTTATGTTTAGTAAGTGCTCAAATTAGAGCTAGGATTTTGTTTGTAGATTTTCTTTTCTGTTTTGCTGCATTTATTATCAAATGGATTGCTGCTTGGATTTTGTTCACAATGTAAAAAAACCACACCTTTTTGCATAAAGAGACTGTTGTCCTATAACTGTTACCCTAGAGGACTGTGTTGCTTTGCCCATTAGAAAAGGTCACTGTGTGTGTGTGTGTGTATATATATATATATATATATATATATATATATTTGTGTGTCTGTGCATGTGTATCTATGTCATTGTGTGTATCTTTGTATCTGTGTATCTGCATGTGTGTCAGTGTGTATCTATATGTAGTCAGTGTGTGTCATCGATTATCTGTGTATCTGCATGTGTATCAGTATATGTGTGTAGCAGTGTATATGTGTATCAATATATGTGTGTAGCAGTGTATATGTGCATACATCTCCGCATACAAACGCCAACACTACATACTCCTGCATTGAAACATTAACATTACATACAAACACACCTCTGTGTTAAAAACACCCAAATTATATAAAAACACACCCCTGCATACACATAAATGCATGCTTGCGTTCAAACGCCAACATCACATACGAACACACTCCTGCATTCACACAAATATACTCCATACAAAAACATGCTTACAAGCATGGGACAATGGTAGAGCTGTCAAAGCATTGCTGGAGTTGTATGACAAAGTCGGACAAATTATTTGTCGTACCATATGCTCCAGAAAAGGTGAAGCTGCCTCCTCCTCAAGATTAAGCCATTGGATTACAGCTGTTATTGCAGACACATATAGAAAACAGGGTCTATTCCTACTTAAATGTAACAAACAATTAAAAGTCCTTTATTAGTAAATAGTGGGACATCAAAAGAAGAGGAGATATCCCAGCGATGACTAACTAACAGAGAAACAAAGTCAGTGATGATAGTCAAAACCGAGAATACACAAGGACTAAACAGAATATAGGTAAAAGAAATTAGTATGCTGATAAAAATCGTGATACTAATGTAAACATATAAGATAATGTTTGATCGAGTAGGTTTAGACACCACCGTAGTGATGTGCTAAAAAAATCATAAATGACAGGAGTAAGTTCATCAGTAATACTCCTGTTCCTAACCGTGATGCAAAGATAGCTGGGGCATAATACGAAATAGTACTGTCAAAAACGGCTCGCTGCCGTCACATAGTTTAGTATCAGCTTCGTTAATATGATGACCACTGCTATCAAGGAGCACCCAGGAGGATATCACGCCTCACTCAAAAAGGTTGCCTAAGTCAATACTTGGGTGGTAAAGTATTTTGGGGCGCGATACCCTTCCTTGTGCTCCTTGACAGAATCAGCACTACTGACAGAAGTGGCCATATACCTACAAAGCCGCTTTAGACAGCACTATTAACCCTGGCAGCTAGCCGCAGTGGACAGCACCATTTCGTATCAAGGACTAAGGCAAACGACAGTTTTTCAGATTTGCCTTATTAGTCCCTTTACTATGGTTTATATGCCAACTGATATACATTACGATTAGTGTGCATAATCTGTCCTGGGATCTTGACGGCAGCTTGCCGTCAGGGGCACTTATGACGAAACTTTTACACCAATCAGGGTTTTTCTGGGTTCGTTTCATTACCATTCCCCTCTAACTACTAGGATTTGTCACTCAGCCTTCACTCTCTTTATATACCTTTCCTGTACTAGATGCCCTTGAAGGCATCTTTCTAACTTACTGTATATCTACCCAGACTACTTGACTCTGTTTTCCAGTAACATACCTGACAGCTGCAGAACGTTATGTTTATCGTTACCACTTTATATCACAGTATCGGACACTTTGGTATCTGACTCTCCATCATAGATACTTTTTTGTCCGGTGTTATTATGTATTCTACTCTGGCTACTAGGATCTTTTGTGACAACGTTACAAATTGTTATTTCATTACTCAAGTATAGACTCAGGCAATCCTTCCTGAGTGGGGCGCGATATTTCACCTTGTGCTACTTGATAGTAGTAACCACAACATTAGCCGAGGTGATACTTTACTGTGTGACGGCTGTGAACCGTTTTAGACGGCACTATCTCATATTATGGACTAAGTCTAACGATAGTTTTCTAGACTTGCCTTATTGGTCCCCTAATTATGGTTTATATGCCAACGGACATATATTACGATCAGTGTAAATTATCAGCTTTGGGATCCTGTCGGCGGTTTGCCGTCAGGTGGACTTGTGACAAGACTTTTACACCGACCAGTGTCTTTCTGTCTACTTTGGTTACTAGGACCTTTTGAGAATATGTTACTTATTGATACTTTACCACCCAAGTATTGACTTAGGCAACCTTTTTGAGTGAGGCGTGATATCCTCCCGGGTGCTCCTTGATAGCAGTGGTCATCATATTAACGAAGCTGATACTAAACTATGTGACGGCAGCGAGCCGTTTTTGACAGTACTATTTCGTATTATGCCCCAGCTATCTTTGCATCACAGTTAGGAACAGGAGTATTACTGATGAACTTACTCCTGTCATTTATAATTTTTTAGCAAATCACTACGGTGGTGTCTAAACCTACTCGATCAAACATTATCTTATATGTTTACATTAGTATCACGATTTTTATCAGCATATTAATTTATTTTACCTATATTCTGTTTAGTCCTTGTGTATTCTCGGTTTTGACTATCATCACTTACTTTGTTTCTCTGTTAGTTAGTCATCGCTGGGATAGCTCCTCTTCTTTTGATGTCCCACTATTTACTAATAAAGGACTTTTAATTGTTTGTTACATTTAAGTAGGAATAGACCCTGTTTTCCCTTTCCCTTCTCTCCTCTTTCAATATTATACTTCTATTTGGGTTACCCCCTTGTCTGTTCCTCGACTTTGTTACACTAATATTTTGGCCATTTTTGCAAAGTTATCACATATAGAAAACATTACATTTTGCCACCAGCAAGATCAAAGCACTTTCCACAAGATCATTAGCTACTACTTGGGGCAGAGGTGCCCCCTGATGACAATTGCATGGCAGCGGCTTGGTCTTCCCTGGTCACATTCATAAAGTACTACAAATTTGACCTGGCCTCTTCCTCCACTCCACCCCAAAGGCAGTTACCAGGTTCCCATTTGCATAATTGCTGCTTAGCACAAGATGCCGGAACCCAAGAACGATCAGCTGGTCCATATTCTTTCCAATCCACCAAGTACTGTAAAGTGCCCTGAGAAAACCTGGAATCAATTATAGAAGAGACCTCATACTCTTCCTGTCCAGAAACAACTAAGGGGGGAGGAGGGACACTTGAGCAGAGGCGGCTCTCTAATTAGGCGGTTTAGGCAGTTGCCTAAGGCCTCGCACTGGCTGGGGCCTCGCGGCCGCCTAAACCACCTGTGGGCAGACTGTGTCAGGTCCTCGGTCAGTGACCGAAGACCCGACACCAGGAGGGGGCCCGGCGGCTTGCCCGGTATGCCGCCAGGTGCGAGGCCCATCCTGGCTGCCCGGCCAGCCACCGCAGACACCGGTCTGCGGCTCCGCAGTGAGCAGAGCTGCAGACCATGTGTCTTGCGAGAACTGGCCAATCAGAGCTTTGCCGTGGGTTACCATGGCAACGCTCTGATGGTCTCGCGAGATGACATGGTCTGCAGCTCTGCGGAGCTGCAGACCGGAAGCAATGGCCACCAGACCACCAGGGAGCCCACTGGACCACCAGGGAAGAAAAGGTAGGCTCTCTCTCACCCCCCTCACCATCACCCCCCTTTACCCTTACCATCACCCCCCTTCACCCTCAGCCTCACCACCCGCCTTCACCCTCATCACCCCCACCACCCTCAGCCTCACCACCCCCTTCACCCTCACCTCACCACCCCCACCACCCTCAGCCTCACCACCCCCCTTCACCCTCAGCCTCACCCCCTTTCACCCTCAGCCTCACCATCCCCTTCACCCTCAGCATCACCCCCCCCACCACCCTCATTCTCACCACTTGCCTTCACCCTCAGCCTCACCACCCCCCACCACCCTCAGCATCACCCCCCACCACCCTCAGCCTCACCACCACCCCACCCTCAGCATCACCCCCCACCACCCTCAGCATCACCAGCAACCTCAGCATCACCCCCCACCACCCTCAGCCTCACCACCCCCACCACCCTCAGCCTCATCACCCCCCCACCACCCTCAGCCTCATCACCCCCCTCAGCCTCACCACCCCCCCACCACCCTCAGCATCACCCCCCCACCACCCTCATCCTCACCACCCCCACCACCCTCAGCATCACCCCTCCCACCACCCTCAGCCTCACCACCCTCAGCATCACCCCCCCACCACCCTCAGCATCACCCTCCCTCACCACCCTCAGCCTCACCACCCCTCACCACCCTCAGCATCACCCCCTCACCACCCTCAGCATCACCCCCCCACCCCCTCTCACCATCAACCGAATTCTCCCCTCCTTGCCGTTCTCTTTCTCAACCACACATAAATCATGCTTTTCCTACCCTTCAGACTTTCTCCCCAGCTACTGAACAAGAGGTTGCTGCGCTTCTCCATTCCTCTTGCCCCACCACTTGCCCACTCGATCCTGTCCCATCTCACCTCATCAGATCTCTCTCCCCTTGTCTTGTGCCTATCCTAACACACATCTTTAACTGCTCTCTCTCTTCTGGCACTGTTCCTGCTGACCTTAAACATGCCACTGTAATACCTATCCTGAAAAAAACATCTCTTGACCTCCCCCTCTAACTATCGTCCCATATCCCTGCTCCCTTACTCATCAAAGCTTTTGGAAAGACGTGTCTTTACCCGTGTGTCTCACTTCCTTAATTCCAACTCTCTCCTTGACCCTCTTCAGTCTGGCTTCCGCCCTCTCCACTCTACCGAGACCGCTCTTATCAAAGTGACTAATGACCTAATCTCCGCTAAATCCAAAGGTCACTACTCCATATTAATTCTCCTTGACCTCTCTGCTGCCTTTGACACAGTTGATCATGCTCTCTTCCTTGAAACTCTTCAATCACTCGGTCTCTGTGACTCTGTCCTCTCTTGGTTTTCCTCCTATCTCTCCCAACGCTCATTTAGTGTCTCCTTTTCCAAGGATACCTCCTCCCCTCGCCCTGTCTCAGTTGGAGTTCCCCAAGGCTCTGTCCTTGGTCCCCTTCTATTTTCTCTTTATACTGCCTCTCTTGGAAAACTTATTGCCTCTTTTGGATTCAACTACCACCTGTACGCTGATGACACTCAGATATACCTCTCCTCACCGGACCTCTCCCCTGCCGTCCTGCAACGTGTCACTGCTTGCCTCTCTTCCATCTCTGACTGGATGTCGTCACGCTTTCTCAAACTTAACATCTCTAAAACTGAACTCCTTGTCTTTCCTCCTCCTAATACTGATCCTCCTCTCTCCCTCTCCCTTCAAGTCAGTGATATCCACATAAGTCCATCCCTACAAGCGCGCTGTCTTGGCGTCATACTTGACTCTGGTCTCACCTTTGAGTCTCACATCCAGTTTGTTGCCAAGTCCTGTAGGTTCCAACTCAAAAACATAGCCCGCATCCGCCCCTTTCTTACGCAAGATGCTACCAAGGAGCTTGTCCATGCTCTAGTAATTTCCCGCATGTATTACTGTAACCCTCTCCTGATTGGCCTCCCCAAAAGCCGTATTGCCCCGCTACAGTCTGTAATGAATGCTGCAGCTAGACTGATTTTCCTCTCCAGTCGGTCCTCTCACACCTCACCCCTCTGCCAGTCCTTACATTGGCTCCCTGTATCCTATAGGAGTCAATTCAAAGTGCTAACCCATACATTCAAAGCACTGAACAATTCCAGCCCCTCTTATATCTCTTCACTGATCCAGAAGTATGCCCCTCCTCGTACCCTCCGCTCTGCCCGCGACCACCTCCTGACCGCTCCTCGCACCTGTACGGCCAACTCGCGCTTGCAGGACTTCTCACGGGCGGCTCCTCTCCTATGGAATAACTTGCCTACTGCCATCAGACTCTCCCCTAGTCTTCAATCATTTAAGAAGGGCCTTAAAACCCATCTCTTCAGGAAAGCATATGGCCTCCCAGAGTAATCTCTCCTTTACATACCTGTCTCTTGCTCTCTCCTATGGGACAGTGCTTTGCTCTCTCCTCCAGCTCTGCTTCACTCCTACTTGATATTTCCCATCCTAATGTTTCTTATACCCCACCTCCTATAGACTGTAAGCTCATTTGAGCAGGGTCCTCTTCAGCCTATTGTTCTTGTAAGTTTTCTTGTAATTGTCCTATTTATTGTTACATCCCCCCTCTCAAAATATTGTAAAGCGCTACGGAATCTGTTGGCGCTATATAAATGGCAATAATAATAATAATAATAATAATAACCGCCCTCCCTCACCATCAACCCCCCTCCCTTACCCACCCCTCCTTCTCACATCACCCCCCCTTCTCACATCACCCCCCCTTCTCACATCACCCCCCCTCCTCACATCACCCCACCCTCCTCACATCACCCCCCCTCCTCACATCACCCCTCCTTCTCACATCACCCTCCTCCTTCTCACATCGCCCCCCCTACTTCTCACATCACCCCCTCCTTCTCACATCACCCCGCCTCCTTCTCACATCACCCCGCCTCCTTCTCACATCACCCCGCCTCCTTCTCACATCACCCCCCTCCTTCTCACATCACCCCTCCTTCTCACATCACCCCCCTCCTTCTCACATTACCCCCCTCCCTCACATTACCCCCCCTCTCCCTCTCACCATCACCCCCCTCTCCCTCTCACCATCACCCCCCACACCATCACCTCCCTGTCACCATCACCCCTTCTCACCATCATCTACCTCTCCCTCTCACCATCACCCCCCATACACACAACACACTTCAAGCAGCTACTCCATACACATAGGATCTCAGACAAAAACGTAAACATGCTCACAGAGACATACATTTACATACAAGGATACACTCTGTCACACACATACACAAGTAGACTGTGCATCCATGTGTATATGTGACACTTTTTTGTTAGTGGGGCCTCATGTTTGAGTTTTGCCTAAGGCCTCATAAAGTCTAGAGCCGCCTCTGCACTTGAGATAGTATATTTATTGCAAACAAGAGGTTTGAGTAGCAACACATGAAAGGTATTTGGAATACGTAATGAGGCTAGGAGTGCCAGAGAATATGACACAGGGTTAATCCTCTGAAGGATACGAAAGGGGCCCAGGAATCTGGGTGGAAACTTCATACTAGGAACTTTCAATTTGATGTTGCACGATGATAACCATACCCTGTCACCCACTTGGTAAACGGGGTTGGCACCCCGCCGTTTATCCGCATAGAACTTGAAGCGATCAGCTGCAGTTTTGAGAGTGGAATGAACTTTGGTCCAAGTATAACGGATAGAAGAAAGGCGATCATCCAAAGCAGGTATAGTTGTCTCGGAGAAAACAGCCGGCAGGACAGTAGGATGACGACCGTTATTAACAAAGAATGGGCTGTGATCAGAAGAGTCATGGGTAACATTGTTCCTAGCAAAACCGGCCCAGGGTAGTAATTCGTCCCAATTCTCTTGAGTGCTATTTACAAAACAACGCAGATATAACTCTAATGACTGGTTAGCCCTCTCAGCCGTGCCATTAGTTTGGGGATGGTAAGCGGAAGAAAAAGACAATTCAATGCCCAACTGTACTGATACTGAACGCCCTTCAAAACCGAGACACAAATTAAGAGCCCCTATCAGACACAATATTGTCAGGAATGCCATGCAGTCGGACAATCTTACGTATAAAGATAAAAACCAGGTCTTGAGAGGATGGCAATTTTTTAAGTGGAATAAAATGAGTCATCTTGGAAAAACGGTCAACCACCATAAGAATGGTGGTATAGCCATTGGAACTTGGAAGTTCTACGAAGAAGTTCATTGACGAGTGGGACCATGGAATACTAGGTACAGCAAGTGGTTGCAAAAAAACAACAAGGAAGCTTATGAGGGACCTTAGAAACAGCACAAACTGAACAAGCCTGCACATAGTCCTTCACATCGTTTTTAACCCCTTAAGGACACATGACATGTGTGACATGTCATGATTCCCTTTTATTCCAGAAGTTTAGTCCTTAAGGGGTTAAGGGAATCCCACCAAAATGATCTTGTGATTGCAGCTATGGATTTATTGATACCTGGGTGTCCAGCAGTCACATTGTTGTGGAACACCCTCAGCACATTCTTTCTTTCACCTAATGGAACAAACAATTTGCCCAGTGGTTTATTGCATGGTACCTGAGACTGAGCCTCCATTATAGCACCAAGCAAGGGAGAAGACAGTGAAAGAACAGTAGAAGTGATGATACATTCAGGAGGCACGATAGGGGATGTTTCGTGCTCCTGTAAAGACTCAGTATCAAACTGTCTAGACAAGGCATCAGCCTTCACATTTTTGGGACCCGGTCTGTAAGTTATAAGTAAGTTAAAGCGAGACAGAAACAAAGACCGTCTAGCCTGTCTAGAAGATAGACGTTTAGCATCCCCTATATAAGCCAAATTCTTATGGTCCGTAATGAACAAAAGGGGATCCTTGGAACCTTCCAAAAGATGTTGCCACTCTTTAAGCGCTAGGACAATGGCCAACAATTCTCTGTTGCCAATATCATAATTGCGCTCAGCGGGAGACAACTTTCTGGAAAAGTAACCACAAGGATGCAAATTAACCACAAGGATGAAGGATTTGCTGTGTCAGGGTGTCTCAGTATGTCGGCAGAAGCAAACCTTTGTTTAAGAAGTTCAAAAGCATCTCTAGCTTCCTTAGACCATACCGTACTACTACTATTGGTGTAAGGCACCAATAGACATGTTAATGGGAAAGGTTTCATGGGTAATTAAGGGTGGTCTCCCGTCAATAGCCTCAACGGCCAGAGGTGATATTCTCTCCTTGATAGGTATAGCATTCTTTTTAACAAAATGAACATCAATGAAAAGGTCCATCAGGGCCTTGCATGAAAAGTTATTTTTGTCAACTATGATCATAATATCAAGGAGAAATCTATTTATGTTATTCCCAGATGACATATCCATTACACCTAAGACCTGTCCCCTTAAGGTTCTTAGGTGCGGTAGTTTTCCGGACGTATGGGACAAATACTCCTCATATGTCCTTTTTTACCACAGTATATGCATAGACCCTCTCTTCTCCTATGTTGTCTTTCTGCCTAGGACAATCTAGTGACCCCCAACTGCATAGGTTCGGGTTTGGACTGTATAAAGAGGTCAGGAACAGCCGGTCTGGAGAAATGAGGTGCTAATGGCAAAGCCATATGTCTGGTTTCATTTCTGGTTCTGAGTCTATTATCAATTAGCATAATAAACGTAATAAACTCATTGAGTTTTTTTGGGGTAGTTCTTTGGCAGCCATCTCATCCAACATAGTCTAAAATAATCCCTTCTTAAATGCTGAGCTTAATCCGCTGTTAGTCCAGTCTACCTCGGAAGCCAAGGTGCGGAATTCTATGGCATACTCGGAGATAGACTGGTTCCCTTGTCTAATATGCATTAGGGCAGTGGAGGCGTCATCCTCCCTGCCTAATGGTTCAAATGTAAGTTTAAATTCCGCAAGAAATTTCTGGTAATTATGCAATGCTCCTACTACTCTCCCATAACGGAGTGGCCCGAGCTAAAGCTTTACCTTTTAAGTTGGTTCATCAGGTAACCAATTTTAGCTCTGTCAGTGGGAAAAGATCCCAGTGAGGCCTCAAAATGATACTCAATTTGGTTAATGAATCCCGGTATTCTTGAATATTACCATAGAAATGCAAGGGAGGAGATAGGGAGATAGTAGGTACCTTATGAACTACAGGAGGTACATTAGGCAGAGGTGACACAGTTGGAGAAGCCGCAGGTTGCAGATTCGCTGTTCGAGTAAGGAGCGTACTGAAAGCCTGGGCAAACTGATCTATACGGTGATCATTCTCCACTAGCTTTCTCTCGCAAGCAGCTATGTGCTGACGCAATTCTACAGGATCTATGGCCATGTCATAATGTCAGGATTACTGATCTGATAGGCTGTATTCGGCCTTTGACCCCAAAGGCAGTTACCAGGTTCCCATTTGCATAATTGCTGCTCAACACAAACCCTCCTGTGGATTTGATTGCTGCTTGTAACAACTTTTCTTGTCAGGACAGTAATGTTGCTCGGCACAACTTTTCCTGTCAGAACAGTAAATGTCCTTAATCACATTTTTATATGCGGATGAATACGTGACAATAAGTACAAGTAGGACGTTGCTGTTTCAAAATATATATTTTTAACATTTATCAATAGTGACATTGTAACACTGTTATCTGTCATAAATCTCTGCATCACACCTCACATGATGGCATACCATTTGCAAAAGACAACAACACAAGTCATTGCAAATGGGGTATGTCCAGTCTTTAGTAGTCCCTGTGGCCCTGCTCCTGGGGGACACGATGGTGCCGGCCGGGATTCCAGCCTGCCGGCTCCGCTACCCCCCATGATGCTGCTCCTTGGGCCTGGTTGAGGAGGTGAGGCTTCAGACACGCGGCCTACAACTGCCGCAGAGGATGCGCGGACTACTTCTACCGCGCGGGACTTGCGGCCTCCCCCTCCTGCAGCCGGAACACTGGCTGCGGCTTCCGGCATTGGGATTCGCGCCGGAGGCTGTAGGAGGCGGGCGGGGCGTCCCGCATCTTCTGACACCGCCGCATGGCGGGCGCGACGGCGGGGCCTGGGACAGGGCCCCGGAGGTGAGTGAGCCCGGAGGGGCCAAGAGGGGACTGCTTGCTGCCGTTGTGGGGGGGGACCTCTCCTGGGGGCCTTCTCTGCCCGTGAGGATGGCGCCCGGATGGCCTCTCTCCCCTGCACCCCCCCTTTTGTCAATTTCTTCCCTCCCCTCTTTTCTCCGGTTCCCCTTTTGGCGTTCCGGGGGGGAGGCGCCTCAGCTCCTCCCCTAGTGTCCCCCTGTTTTCCTTCTGTCGGTCCCTCTGTTTTTTCACCCCCTTTTTTCCCTTCTCTCTGTTTCCTTCCCCCTTCCCCTCTCTCTGTCCCCCCCCCCTTTTCCTCTCTTCCCCTGCTCTTACCTGTTCCTGGGTCTTCTCTGCCTTCTGCTCTTCTCTCTCTGCCTTCTGTTCTTCTCTCTCTGCTTTGTTATAAAAAGAGCTAATATCAACTCATAATGTTATGATTTACTCTCCTATATGGAAACAAAAGTTTAGCGGGGAAAATAAGGCTGTTGATCCAAAAGAAGGCTAAATGGACACTATAGCTTATTGTATTTGTTCTGGTGAGTAGAATCATTCCCTTCAGGCCTTTTGCTGTAAACACTGTCTTTTCAGAGAAAATGCAGTGTTTACATTACAGTCTAGTGATTACTTCACTGACCACTACTCAGATGGCTACCAGAAGTGCTTCCTGGGGCAGTGCTGTTCAGTGTCTCCGCCCTCTGCATGCAGACTGGTTTTATGGGGAAAAACTTACAGGGTTAAATATAGGGATTACTAGGCATGTGCATGGGGAAAATTTTCGGTTCGATTCGGCATTCCGAAATTCGTGATTTTCGCAATTCGGGACTTCGGCAATTCGGAACTTCGGCAACTTCGGAACTTCGGCACTTCGACACTTTGGAAATTCTGCAACTTCAGTACTTCGGCACTTCGACACTTCGGAATTTCGGAACTTCGGCATTTCGGGACTTCGGCACCTCGGGACTTCTCTTGCAGCCGCTTGGTAGATAACTCCCTAATTCCCACGGTATTAGGGAGTTATCTACCAAAAGGCTAAAAGACCTAAATTGATCTTTCAGCCAAATTTACTAATACTAAGTAAAAATTACTTAGTATTAGTAAATGATGCCCCTACTCGCTATACCGCGAGTAGGGGCATGTCTATTAAACAGTGAGCAGCCTGTGGCTATTTTTCTTTTTAAAACAGTGAGCAGTCACAGGCTGCTCACTGTTTACTAGACATGCCCCTACTCACGGTATAGCGAAGTTCCGAAGTCTTGAAGTGCCGAATTGCCGAAGTCCCGAATTGCGAAAATCCAGAATTTCGGAATGCCGAACCGAACCGAAAATTTTCCCCATGCACATGCCTAATCTTTTCCATTTGTTGACATGCTACACCTTAATTTTAGATATCCTGAAGGTCATTTTACCCTATAGGCCGTATTGCCTGTTCATTATTTTCTCCTGCTTTCCTATCAGGTACAAAAAAAAAATACAAAAAAAATAAAATTCTCTCTCCACAAATTGCCACAACACGGCCACGCTTCATCCTCAGAAGGGGTACCAGGCAATGGGGGCTTGATTCCCGCCTTGCCTCGATAGGCCACGGCATTACTCGACCAAGTCCATCATATATCTTATATTAAACTCTCACTACCGGTCAATATACAATCTGATTCTATGTCCACGGCTACTGGTATCAGGCCTAGTCACAGACAAATTTTGTTCATACCTCCTCCTCCTTCCCTCTGCTACTACCACTCATAAATATCACGGCATCACCTTTCAGGAATATAGTAACAAGTCCTAGATTTTCTAGCATGCTCGGGTCCCCGGTCACTAAGATAACTGTCAGCACTTTTATTCAGGAAACTCTCACAATACAATAGGTGGTTTATTTATTTTATGTTGTCTCATAGGGAATTTTTTTGTCACAAGAAATCACAGTTTGTGGTTGGCTAGGTTCGTTTCATAATTTTATTGTATTGCCCCTTCAACAAGCCCCCGTCCAGGGTTAGAGAACTGGCTGTTCAGGGTCAGGTGCTGGCCTTAATTATATTTATAGTAGCACAAGGCCAACTCCCCAATCTCAACACGGAGATTTTCGCCCCTCTGCCCAAATCATAGTTAGAGCCTCGCAGTCACCCACCTATCGGGTTTATAGTTAGGGCCTCACCTGTCACGGACACACATTTTGAATCTTTACTGTCACCGAGAGGCCAACCACGCTAGTGGCTCGAGCCCCACAGCCCAAATCATAGATAGAGCCTCTCTCCTGCCGCTTGGCAACTAGCAGGGCCTCACCTGTCACGGGGTAGATAGTTTTTCGCTTTGGCACTAGTTAGAAAGCCAGTTCTACAAAGTTTTCCAGGGAGATGTTAATCAGACCTTTGTTGTTGTTGTTTTATTTTTTGCAGTATGTCCCAGGAAACCAACATAGGCAAAGAATCATCCCCCACTAGCACACCCGCTAGCCCTAGTACCTCTGTTAGGCATCGTACCCCTAACGAGTTTCAATAACCCTCCACGCCAGGGTCACTAACATCTTGGACTATCCACAGCAAGGAAAGCTGAACTCTTCAAGCTGCTTACAGCTCATCCTGAGGATCCTGGGTTTGGTACCAGCTCACAGAGGCACAACTCAAATATTCAAGGAATATGGCCCAGTTTAACATCCGTACCGACTAGAGCCAGTTGGACACAGAACTCTTTTGCAGACATTTTGCAGACTTGGTTCCCCCGTCTTGTGCGGTCTGCTCATCCACCTCCCATACCACCAATTTGTGCCCCTCAAAGCCGGATCCCTCCACTCAAATCAACCAGTGGGGTCTGGCAAGCCCGACCAGTGTGGCTTAAAAGATAAGCTCGGACAACCCATTGTTTATGTGGGCAAGATGCAAGTCTGCAACAATTTTAATGCAGGAGTGTGTAGTTTCAGTGCCTGCAGATTACTGCACGTGTGTTCTATATGTTTTAGGGCTCATCCATGTGCCCATCTAAATTGAACCCTAAACAATGACTATCTGAAGTGAAGATAGACAATTTGGCATTCTACTTACAAACTCACCCTTCCCCTCACTTGGTGGAATACATAATTCACGGGTTTTCACAAGGTTTCCACACTCCGGGCTAGGGACACTCACAGTAGGTACTTTAGAATGTCCCAACCTCCTATCCGCAGTACATGACCCGCTAACAGTAGATGATCTCATTGGGAAGGAAGTTCAAATGAGTTTTATGCTAGGCACATTTACCTCCTCCCTTTTTCTTCCTGGCGCACAAATCTGATTGTGATCGCCACCAGCAAATACCCAAATAAAAAACATCTAATAATTGACCTGTCGGCTCCTCATTCATCTACAAACCCATGCCTAAACTCTCTCATACCATCCACTGAATTCTCTCTACACTACACCACTGTGGATAATGCTATACAGGCAATCCTGAAGGCTGGTAAAGCTGCATGGCTTAGCAAGACTTATATCACTAATGCTTTCAAGTTGCTACCTATTCATCCCTCATTATGGCATGTTCATGGACTTAAGTGGAGAGAGAAATATTATTTCGCTACCAGACTCACTTTCGATGCAAAAAGTAGCCCAAAAATCTTTGACACATTTGCCGAGACTCTTTGCTGGCTTCTCCTTAACATCACTAGGTGCCCCCGGTGATACACTATCTGGACAATTTTCTAATGGTGGAAGGTAGCAGTAGCACTCCTCTAAGCTTAAAAAGCACTACAGCACTATTTTCAACTCTAGGCGTTCCACGTTCAGAAGACAAACCACCACCAGACTTATTTTTCTAGGTATCACGCTGGACTCCAATTCCATGCAGTCAAGTCTCCCTGAGGATAAACTTCTACGCATTTGCGAAGATGTGGACAAGTTCCTAAAATTAAGGACTTGCACACGGAAAGATCTACAATCTTTGTTAGAGTCATTAAACTTCACCATGTGTATTATTCCACAGGGGAGATCTTTCATATCTAAACTGATACGTCTATTACTAGGTCTACCCGATAGCAGTACTATTTGTTTAGATCCTCTGGCTAGGGCAGATCTGGTCATGTGGCAAGAATTCCTCGAGCATTGGAATGGGGTCTCGATGTTCATTCCTCCAATATCCGACCAATCCCCAGTCTTTTGGACAGATGCAGCCGCTAACACTGGGTTCGCAGCACTCTACAGGAATCACTAGTTGAGAGATTGCTGATCGAAAGAGACTCTCAAAATTATTTCCTTTGCGAGACGTCCACTTTATTCAAAATATACCCGATAGTAGCAACTGCATTTACATGGGGCAGATATGGCAATTAAATTATTAAGGGTCGGTCATCCTCATTAACCATTATGAGGTTAGTTTGCAGACTGACCTGGTTGACTGCCACATACCAGTTTTTCCTCTTCTGCGAACATATACCAGGCTACTCTAACTCTGCCGCTGATGCCTTATTCCGTTGTAAATTTCAAGAATTCTTCATTCTTCACCCATCAGCCAACAAGTACCCAACCTATACCCCGGAGTTCAACAACCTAATCCTGGACTAAACCAGCTATTGGCACATGGCAGGAAATTGGCACAAGCAGCATTATCCATAAACACTAGGAAAACCTACAATAGAGCTATGGTCTTTTATAAGAGGTTCAGCGGTTCATTCGATCCAAACCATGGTAGTATTCGCCTCATTTTGCCACCTTCATCTTAAACTTTCATACAACACAATCAATCTATCAGGAATACAAAACCACATTATGATCACTATGCCAAATCATGCTCATTTTCTTACTGCTTACCCTATAAAGAACATACTGAAAGGCATCAATAAATTAGATCACCACACTACACAGAAAAGTCTGCCTATAGATGGAGAGAAATTCTGGGCTTTATCGGACATGCTAGACACACAACCATTTGACCCTCATACAAATTTGGTCTTAAAAACCACAATGTATGTAGCATTCTATCAGTTCCTGAGGCCCTGGGAGTTCACGATAACAACCCAATCAGACAGACTTTTGTGTCTTACCATGGAAGACTTAAAAAAGGTAAACAATCACTATATTTTGTCACTCAGGCATTCCAAAACTAAACAATTGGGCCATCCACTAGAAGTGCCCTTCTACCCTTATTTACACCAGGTTAGGAACACTTCCGTACACTCTCCACTTTTCACTCTGCTAGGCAGTCCCCTACCTCCAAGTTCATGTTCTACATTAAAGTCTGTGCATTAGATTAGGATGGGACCCTCCCTCTTACTCTGGGCATTCATTCAGAATAGGGGCTGCATCAGCAGCATCCAGTATCAATACACCTGTTCACATCATCAAGAAGTTGGGATGTTGGAAATTCACGGTATACACTAGATACATACCACAACCATAAAAAGAGTTAAGAAAAGCATTCAAAAGTCTTGTCTTATAATTGTAGATTATACTAGCTTTAGTGTAACTATAATCTTAATTTTAAAAATGACAGGAGCACATTAACATAGCAGCACATTAACATAGAGAGAAAAACACCAAAGACAAAAAGTAAGGAATCCATAAAAGGCTCCTCCCAACCATTTCCTCTTTCACGCTGCGACAAAATAAAGTACATGAACAATACACCATTAAAAAAAATAACAGAAGAAACAAATATATATAACATATGATGAATGCCATCTGAAATTGGACGTGGAACCAGTGGATGGGATATTGACCTTTATCCTGCAGGATAGTCGGATCTAAGAACTGTAGTCGAACCATTAAACTGAAACGAGATAAATAGAGTCGAAAAACACAAACCGGTCTCGTCTCCTACCCTGGCTCGGTGGATAAGATGTTATTGACGTTGGCGTGGGTGAATTCGACCTTCGGAGCACTTTCATATGAACGTACGGTTCGGTAGTTTATCTATTTATTCCAATGCTTGTTGGTTCCTATGTATTGGCTTTCAGGGGTTTGCGCTCATACATTTAGGCCCTTTGTTCGTATGCATGATTCGTACAGCATGTCTGTTATAGTGTTCAGTTAAACTCATTGGGGCCGTTTGTATAATTACAACCGAATGCCCTATTATTGTTCTAGGTATTCCCTGGGTCTATGCGAGCATTCGAATAAATATATGTATTAAGGCCTTTTGGCCTGTAATTGTGGGAGGGGCGTATGACACACCTCTTCCCTACTTAAGGGACACCCCTTACCTGGCTCCATATCGTTCGAGGTCAGCGCTGCATCATTTCCACTTCCGGGTCATCCAGACGCCATTTTACCTGATTACTCCATGAGGTTTTTTTAAGCAGAGCTGTGTCAGGAATCCAGCCACAGGCTTTTCCGGCCTACCACCTTCTTTCTTCAATCCATCGCCGTGGATGGTGTCCAAGTGACTCACAAACTGTAAGTCAACCTACCCGTTATGCCAGGCATCAGTCCCACGGCACCATGCACGGGTCAGGTCCTCACTTTACGGCTGCATTTTGTCTAAGTCTGTTCTAAAACCATTGCATGTTCATGCATATCATTCGTTTAAACCCCCTACCGGACTTTGGGTGTACTACAGGCTTCTTAGACATTATCGCATTTCATGTACAAACCAACGAACCACTGCATTTTAGCCTACACACTGACCGCTACCGGTCATTCGGTGTACTACAGGCTTCTCAGACATTATTGCATTTCATGTACAAACCATCGAACCACTGCATTTTCGCCTACACACTGACCCCTACCGGTCATTCAGTGTACTACAGGCTTCTCAGACATTATTGCATTTCATGTAAAAACCAACCTTGCTTCATTTAAACGATTGTCATTTCGGTTTGTGTTTTCTGGTCGGCACTTATTCAAAGTATATTCTATGCACGATTGCTGTTCACATTAAAATGCATACGGTTAAGCTATTCATGCTAACTTCTGTTTCCCTTCATACTAAGATTCGGTTCTTCTGCTATGTATTCACATAGATCTTTTTCGTGAGTTACATTTCATCATTTCATGTATTTACATTTGGTTAAAAAGTTGCTTGGTTAAATAGACAGACCATTTTCATGCTATTTTTAAGGTATCACTTATTACATCAGGGTATGAAACCAGCTAACATTTCTGTATAGACATTGGACTCCCACGCTTACTGGAGTTTTTTGTTTTTGTTTTTTATAATTATCCATTTCATTACAATTAAATCAGCCTACGTTACAGGCCTCATTTCTTTGTTGTTAACCATGACACAAGGATTTAATTCCTTTTCATACATACTCGGGTTGAATCACACGTACTGATCCAACCAATCATACGTTTCCTGCACAGTAATCGGTTAAACTTTCAAATACTTATTTTACACGATCTTAGGTTGTCTATTTTGTTTCAGTTTGCTTATTATATATATATATGGTTTTAATAATAATAGTTATTTTATTTTACAATGCAGATATTACATGTATATTACTGTTATGGTTAGCCTACATTACGGCTCCTTTTTCTGTCATGCTCGTACGACATACCACGAGTTCAAGGACACGGTCCTATTTTCAAAGAGTATAATGGAGATATGATGTTATTACAACCATGTACATTACGATTACATGGCACTAACTATTCAGTCCATTTCTTATCATACTCATACGATATACCACGAGTATATGAGAACACGGTCCTACCTTCCACAGAGGGTTTCGGGTTGAATCACACGCATTGGTTCAACCACTCATACGTCACGTTACAACATTTTCTGCATAGATTGTCATTTCACATGGCATTTACAAACTCAGGCCTTTTCTTGACACACTCAGACGACGTAACACGAGTATTCAAGAACACGGCATACACGTCTCACAAGACTTTCGGTTTTTGAATCACACGTTCTGGTTCATACATTCATACGTCACTTTACAGCAACATTTATGATTCTGCATATTGTCACTTCACATTAAAAAGTCCCTTGCATTCCCAGATCAGTTTAGTGACATGCATATCATCTGATCACCTTCCATATATACACACACATTACACGGCCAATCCCCTGCTGCCAGGTATCGGACTCAGCGTAACGCTTGTCACCAAGCATGGGCAGTCATGTCACTATCATACTCATAGATTTTACACCTCCCACACATACTGCTAGAAGTCCTAATCACAGCCTATACAGATTACACAGGTCTCACAGGATCCATTCTCACTCTATCCCTTTTTAGGTTTATCCAGGTTTTCATACCTGTCGAATCTCAAAACTTCATACATACTACCAGGTACGTAAGCCTGCTCACGTTGTAGTTCACATACGTTTCATTCTTCTAGGCCATAGAGTACTGGCAAGTTAGGGGTATAGGCCCAAATAGGTACCTCCCTTCTTGGCATTTCTGCTTATCGTTTAGTGGTCCGCAACACCCCGCCTCAATGTTTCGGAGGCAAACCCCATCGGGCCACACGTGAGTTAGCCGCCTCGCAATATTATAGAGAGGGCCTCACCTGTCACTCCCTCCCCCTGTTTTCTTTTACTATCACCGAGAGGCCTACGATTCCTGCCACTACGACGGGTGGCCTCAATAATCCCTCGCGCCAACTCATAGACAGAGCCTCTCATAGCCACTTGGCAACTAGCAGGGCCTCACCTGTCACAAAACAAGATTAATTTTTCGCCTTTCAGGCCTAGTTAGCCTGCCAGTATCACCCCTGGGGAATCGGTCACTACACCCCTTACCATGGCTGGGTCGGCCGCTGCGACCCCTCCAGCACTGGTTGAGTTGCAATCACTTTCTCCAGCCATCTGTTTCAGGGCACATGCTAAATCTGTGTCCAAATAAAATGTATCCCAAAACTATACTTAACATCAATAAACATTTCTGTACTTACGACATTACTGCCACATCATCCATCTAGACATTTGGTGGAATTCATTATCTCGGGTCTATCAGAAGGATTCACACAGGCCTCATACACATGCCTTCCGGAATCCTGGAATGTCCTAATTTACAATCCGCACAACAAACCCTACAGCGGTGGAGACACTCATAGCCAGGAAGTGGCAGAGGACTTCCTATGGGGGCCCTTCCAGTCCCCTCCGTTCACCACATGGCGGACAAACCCCATCAGTATTGTCACGGGGAAATCTTCTCACAAACAGAGACTTATCATTTTTCTATCAACACCTCACACCTCTGCCACTCCTAGTCTGAACTCCCTCATACCCTCTGAGGAATTTTCACTGAAATTTCCACCATAGATCACGCCATTACGGCTATCATGCAGGCAGGGGCCGGAGCATGGCTCAGTAAGACTGATATCACAATGCTTTCAAGTTACTGCCTATCCACCCTACACTGTGTCACCTGCATGGTATCAAGTGGGCAGGGAACTACTATTTTGCTCACATTTAACATTTAGGTTCCAAAGTAGTCCGGCCATTTTCGACGTATTCGCCGAAACCCTATGCTGGTTTTATTAAATATAGCCAGATGCCCTACAGTTATACATTATCTGGATGATTTCTTACTGGTCGAGGAGAATATTTCCCCTCCCAGTAGCCTAAAAGAAACCATCAGTCTATTCGAAAAGGTGGGTGTCCCAGTCTCCTCCACCAAGACTGAAGGACCAGATACCTTCATCACATTCCTGGGTATCATACTAGACTCAGCCACCATGCAAGCTAGCCTGCCACGCCCAAGGTAGAAAACATTCTGATCAACATAATCTCTACATACAACTCGGTACTTGCAACCGCAAGAATTAGTCTCTGCTTGGGTCACTGAATTTTGCCATTCGCATCAAACCTCAAGGCCGGGCTTTCATCTCACAACTCCTTTACATGTTTCCCACTTTTAGACATGATGGACACAGGTCACCCCTGGATACCCAAGCCACGGCAGGCGTAATTATGTGGAGAAAATTTTTAACCACCTTGAATGGTAAAAGCATGTTCCTTCCAAAATTGTCTGACTCCTCACCTACCATTTGGTCAGACGCGGCGTCTACCACAGGTTTTGCAGCAATTTTTCAGGAACGAATGGCTTGGGGGCAGCTGGCCTTCAGAAGTTCAGGACCTGGAGGGTTTTTCCACTACCTCAGCTCTGTTTGAGATATATCCCATCGTAACGGTTGCCGTGGCATGGGTGCATTTATGGACAGGTTCGTCTGTACGTTGCTACTCAGACAACCAAGTAACTTGTCACATTATAAACAAGGCCGATCCAAATCACTGACTATTATGAGATTCTTGAGGAAACTCACTTGGCTGGCTGCATGTCATAATTTTCTCTTGTTTTGTATTCATGTTCCAGGTGTATGTAACACTGCTGCTGACAATTTGTCTCGCTTTAATTTCCAGGCTTTTCGTCAAATACTCCCGTCAGCCGCACTCACAGCCACGAACACCCCACTATTCCACCATCTAGTAATGGACTAGATGCTATTATGCAACATAGCAGAACATTGTCCCAATTAGCACTGTCTACTAATACCCGGGAAACTTACGATAGAGCTTTCATTTGATTTAAAGATTCCTTTCTGAACACAACATCTTACAACCTTTCATCGTGACATCCTGGTTGGGCTTTGCTTCTTTTTGCCACCTCAAACTATCATACAACACAATCAAACCATATCTGACAGGCATCCAACATCACATGCTAACTTTACAACCAGACAAATCAAGTGTCCTTCCACCAATTAAGAACATCCTTAGGGGTATTCAGAGATCCGAACCCCCACGTACGGCCCAGAGGCTACCCATAGATTTCCATATTTTTAAAGACTTATACAATTCACTAGATTTAAACCCTTTGCCAACAACACAAACCTCATCGTTAAAACCGCCATATACGTAGCCTTGTTTATGGTTTCTTGAGACCAAGAGAATTTACCGCCATCAGCACAACACAGTCCACTCACATCCTACTTCATTCACACTTAACAAAACACATGGACTATTATATCTTGACTCTGCCTCACTCCAAAACCAGTCAACATGCACTTTCAGTAGAGGTTAAGTACTATCCTACTCACAACAGGTGGAGCCCCGTCAAACTACTGGACTCATATACCCAGCATAACAACGAACCACCATCTCAACCACTTTCAGTCTACAAGGTTCGGTACTCACTACCACCACCTTTATGACACACGTCAGGTCTTTACTTACACAGCTGGGCCTCAAATCAGCTAACTATTCGGGCCACTCCTTCCGCATAGGAGCGGCCTCCACAGCATCCAGTGCAAACATTCCAGTTCATGTTATCAAGTCACTAGGGCGCTGGAAATCATCGGCTTACTCTAGATACATACCTAACCCGGTACAAGAAGTAAGAAATGCATTTCAAGACATGTCTGGTTAAAGTATGTATATTGCTGGTATGTAATAAATTAGATTTTCTACTTTTGCCCTCTTTATTTACAGGCCTACCTCATCGTCGGTTCCGGCACACCACAACCGACTTGCTCTTTTAATACCATCCTACACTTATCAGTGTTTGTATCTTCTGTACTATCATGAGCCCTTAACACAAATATATATATATATATATATATATAAAATATATATATATACACACTTAACGGTCTGCCGGTCTGTAGAGGCTACAGGGGAGGACTGCATATTTGAATTTTCTGATTAAGATGCTTTTTCTGTTTAAATTTAATTAAGCAGAACATTGTTGCGGATTTAGTTCTGCCTATTACATATGTTATAACAATTATGTCTTTTATAGGTTGCCGGGCTTGACCCTTTCTTTTGGCTGTGCCTCTGAGGGTTTTTCAAGTCTCGTAGGTTCTGTTTGGCTCAGTTTCAATTATTCCACTCGCCTTAGGTGGGTCTTTTTACTTCTGTCATTTGGTAGCTAGTTATGCTTTCTTGAAGGTTCTGATGTTGGTTGTATTTTATTACAGTTTGAAGTCACTCTCCTATTGGGCTATCTCCTCTTTTTCGATTATTCTACGATTTCACATTGGTTAGTGGTTTTAGATTTTGTCTTGGGATCCACGATCTGACCCTAACTGCCTAGAAAGCCTAATATGTTTCTTACCATGTTATTAGGTACTAGGCCCTACTGGTTCTACTACCACTTACGCTTTGCTGGTTCATTTTAGGCCAAGTCTATTGGCTGGGAGGTATCCCAAATTACTTTGTTTTCCTGGTATTTAACAGTCGCAATTTGGGTACTACCACATTGCTATTACTCTCACAGGGATTGCTCGGGTATTACTCTGTCCTACTCTATACCCATCAGATATGACCAGTATAGGAATCCAATGGTCGTTACACTTCCCCCCTCTCCCCATCCTGCAAATGGTACTAGGGTGAGAATTTGTCTACTGGCTGATAGGTTTCAGAGTCTGCTTATTTTGATTTTTCTGGCCTTCTTGTCTTTACTTAGTGGTCCTGAAAGGCCAACACCCATCCTCATATTCTGAGGTACTTACGTCCAACGGCCACCTCATAGTTAGTCGACTTGCATGGTGGTATAGAGAGGGCCTCCCCCTGTAACTCCCATGTTATCATTTGCTTTACTGGTCACCGAGAGGCTGACATCCTGCCACATCTTTCAGTGGCCACAAAAGCCCCTCGAGCCAACACACAGCTAGAGCCTCTCTTGCCGATTGGCAATTAGTAGGGCTCCCCTCTCTAATTGGTAGATCCTTCTTGGCCACTTGGCATTAGGTAGCTAGCCTATCCTAGCATGTCTCAACTGCCAGAAGATATTGAGGATTTGTCAATTCCCAGCACTCCTGCAAGGTCTATCACTTCATCTCACAGAGGGGACAACGCCAGCTCATCTTCCCTCAGGTTTTGGACCATACCTAGGATCACAGCCGAATTAAGGTGTAGGAACATACCCTATCCTGCCACTGCCAGGAAGGCTGAACTTTATAGACTGCTCAACACCAACACGGATAACACCAGGGCTGGTGAGGGCCCCAGTGGTGCCCAGTCATCCGTCCTCCAGGCCATCCTATCGTCAGTCTTGTCCTCGTTGGGACGCTTACCGATAGGCTGGACCA